>NC_051391.1:48510892-48526658 GCF_015228065.2 Penaeus monodon
GGTATTTAAGATAGTGGCTTTGACCATAGAGTAGACTAGTATGACAGGAGAGCCCACTGCGTTATTAACAGTCCCCCTCTAGATAAAACCCGAGGGATTTCCCGTGAAAGGGAAATAGGCTTTGCCATAGAAGGGAGTGGCGCAATACAAATGAAAAGAAAGGGATCATAGGAGACGATACCTAACAATCTAAGATTTGCAGATGATAATGTTCTCTTCAGTGAATCTGCAAATGAAATGCAGCAACTAATAAAAGATCTGAATAGAGAAAGTCTGAAAAGATCATGTTTCAATTCAAACAGACACATGTACTAGGTGAAGTGCTGGAGGTGGTGGAGAAGTATTTATACCTAGGGCAACTGAACAGACACACACATCTAGCAAAGAGGAAATTAAGCAGCACATCAGTCTAGGTTTGGAGCCCCTTCGGCAGACATAGTAGCATACTAAGAGGCTCCTTGCCACTATGTTTAAAGAGAAAAGTCTTTAACCAACGCGTCCTCCAGTT
This sequence comes from Penaeus monodon, assembly GCF_015228065.2. Classification (NCBI taxonomy): domain Eukaryota; kingdom Metazoa; phylum Arthropoda; class Malacostraca; order Decapoda; family Penaeidae; genus Penaeus; species Penaeus monodon. Next base: position 48,511,401 of record NC_051391.1, read on the forward strand.
ATGACCTATGGATCAGAAACATGGACTACAACCAAATTACTGGAGAGGAAACTAATAAGAGCCCAGAGAGGATAAAGAAGTTGATGCTGGGACTTTGCCAAAGAGATCGGATAAGAGCAACGTGGATCATGGAACAGACAAAAGTGGAAATATACTTGTGAGCATGAAAAGAAAAATGGCAGGTCATATATACTGGAGACAGGAAGACAGTTGGACAAAGAAGGTAACAGACTGGCCAAAAGCCAGAGCAATGGCGGGATGGCCTAAAGAAATAACGAAATTTAGAGGCCACACTAAAAAGTGGAAACAAAAAAATGCAAGACAGTCAAAGTTGTAAAAGATAGGGAGAGACCTACATCTTACAGTGGATTAATTCATGGCGATGATATAAAGTGGGACCATAGATGCATGACGAAGGAAGATCAAGCAATATCATTCAGAACTATAAATCACTGTACATATGAATAACCAATAGGAAGCTTGCAATAAAATGCATGAATATCATGAGCTAATGAAAACCATCTCAATGGCAACACCAACCACAGTTGACTGAGAAGTGGATGTGGCCAGTAGTAAGTTGCCAAGTCACCTTACTTGGAGTAATTTTTCTATATTAATATATATATATATATAGTATTATATATATATATATATATATATATATATATTATATATATAATATATATAATAAATACTTTTTTTTTTTTTTTTTTTTTTTTTTTTTGTTTAACATACTAGCTACTGCAAGGGATGTGCCCCCCTTTTTTGTTTTGGCCTTGGAAAAAAACCCTTTTTTTCCTGGGGGGGGGATTTTGGCCCGGAAATTTAAGGGGGGCCGGGGCCCGGGGGCCCCCAAACAGCCCCCCCCTGCCCAAAGGGAAAAACCCTTTCCCGGGATTTTGATTAAATTTTAAGGTATAATGGGGAGTTGGACAAAATTTTTCAACCGGCCAAGTTTTACAGGGAGGGGGGGGTGCCCCGCGAAAACCCCCTTTTTTATTTCCCCAAACCCCCCCCATAACACGAAAGTGGTAAAAGGGCTTTTCCAAAATCCCCCAAAAATCTGGTTGGGACCCAAAAAATTGGGGGGGGTAAAAACCCATTTTGGGGGGAATTTCCCAAAATACCCTTGGAAATTTTAAAATTAAATCGCGTTTTTACGGGGAATTTCCAAAACCGTTACGTTTTAACCCCAAAGGGGTCCTAAAAAATAAAATAAATTTTTTTAGGGGGGGGGGGGACCAAAGACCACACACACTTTGGGTAATCCCCAAAAAATGAGCCCGGGAAAGGGTCCAATTTCAAAATAAAGTTTTTTAAAAACTGTTTTCTTCAACATAGAAAACAAAAAATTAAAAAGTTTTTTTTTTAAATACATATAAACCCCAAAAAATATTATAAAAAAAATAATTTAAATTTTTATTTTTCCCATAAATAATTTCTGATCTAAATTTCCCAAAAAACATAAAAAACTTTGGGGGTTTTAATTTATAATACATATAAAATATATATATTAATATATAATTATATATATATATAAAATATAATATAAAAATTTTAATAATATTATATTTTTTATATGAAATAAAATATATATAAAAAAATTCATACACCAAACACACACACATGTTTTATAAAATAAAAATATAAAATATATATCAAAATATAAAAGAAAATTATATATATTTTTATATTTTTATATTGTTAGATATATATATATTTAAAATTATAATATAAAAAAATTTTTATATTAAAATATATTTTAAAATTATATTTTTCTATATATATATATATTTTTCTTTTAAAATTTTTAATATATTTATAAAATATGAAAATACTTTATTTTAAAAATTTTAAAAATTATTATATATATATCTTTATTTTATTTTTAAAATAAAATATTATAGTTTCAATAGAAAAATTAAAACATGTGTGTGTGGAATTATATCGATATAAAAATTATATATATATAAATAATATATACTATAAATATATATCTATTTCTTTTGGGGCCTTCTATCAAATAAGGGTATATAAACATAAAATACATAAAAAACATCCCACACACACACACAGGGTGGGGGAAATATTCCCATATTTTAGGGAATTAAAATTATATATAAGTAATAAATAAATAATATATATATATATATATATAAATAATTATATAGAAATAAATATAATATTTTTAAAAATTATCAAATTTTATATTATCTAATAATATATATCCCTATATATATTATATTATAAAATATATATATTAATAATATATTAAAATTACACACAAAAAAATGTTATATATATATATATAAAATTAAATAAAAAATATATTATATATATTATTATATTATATATATATATTTTGTATGAAATATTATATATATATATAATATTTATATATATATAAAACTATTATATATTATATATTTTTTATAATATGAATATAAACATGTGGGGTGTGTGTGTATAAAATATATAATATATTTTAATATTTTATATATAATATATATATATATATATATATATTTTATTTTAAAAATATATATGCGTGCGTGGTATGTGTGGGGGGTGGGTGTGTGTGTGTGTGTTTTTGGGGTGTGTGTTGTTTTGTGTGTTTGTTTTTGGTTTTGTTTTTGGGTTTTTTAAAGCATCGGGGAAATTGCAAAGTCAATTTTTGGTAATTTTAAACAGCTCAAAAAAGGAGTTTAAAACTAGTTTTTTTTAAAATGCCAAAAGCTGTTGCTCAATGAAAAAGAAAAATTGAATAGGGGAAAGGGGAAATACGAAAATATAAAAGGGATGCAATATATATTTTATATATTATATTTATATATATATAAATAATTTTAATATATATATAATATAATTATAAAAAATTTTATATATATATATAACAGCTCGTGTGTTATTTAATAATATATAAAATCTATATATATATATTATATAGATATAAAATTATATTTTATATTTTATAATATGTATTTTTAATATATTATATAAAATTTAAAAGATATTATATATAAAATAATATTTTATAAAATTTTAATATATATATAAAAATATGTTGTGTGTGTATTTGTGTGGGGGGTTTTGTGTATTTGTGTGTTTGTGTTTTGGGGTTGGGTGTGTGTGGTGTGTGTGTGGGTGGTGTTGTGTGTGTTTTGGTGGCGTGTGTATGTGGGTGTGGGTGGGGGTGTGGGGTGTGTGTCTTTTATAGAATATGGGGAGATACTTTGTTTTCTGCTTTACTATATCACTTATCTACTTTTTCAATTTATCTGCCCTTTTATCTGTCAAATCTATCTTTTAATGTAAATAAAACGGGGTTTATATCCCAAATAAAAAAAAACACACACACACACCCACACAACACCACAAACACCCCAACACATATAATAAATATATATATATATATAATTATATAATATTTTAATATAAAATATATATTATATATACATATATAATGTGGTGTGTGTGTGTTGTTTTTTGGGGTGTGGTGTGAAATTTATTTATTTGTAAAAAAAAATGTTTTATAATATTATATATAAAATATATATATATTTTAATATAATTAAAATTATATTTTAAATGTGTGTGTGTGTGTGTGGGTGTTCTTTGTTGTGTTGTGGGTGTGTGGGGTTTGTGTGTGGTGGTATGTATATTGCTCATAGGGGGGTGTTGCACGCATGTAGCATCAAAAGATTTTTTAAATTAAAAAAATAAATAAAAAAGATTTAAAAATAAAAACCCCTTTAAAGCATTACCCCTTTAAAATTAAATTTGCAATAATATATATTTTATATATATATATAAATAATATTATTATTATATATATAAAATATATATATAATTTATATTTTCTTTTTTATGTGAAATTTACGATTGCAAAGAAAAAAAGAAAAAATTTCCCCCCGGAAAAAAATTTCAATTTTTTGACAAAATATTTAAAAAAATTTTTAAAAATGTTTTTGCTTTTCTTTTTTTCCTGATAATTCTAGGTCCACGTTGTAAAAATACAAGATTCCGAATGAAATGATGAAAAACCAAAAAATTAAGTAATTAAGGGCCCAAATGTTTAAAAAAGATTAACACTAGGTATAACGAAAAACGACTAATAAAATGTAAAGGAGGCAGGGTAAATTTAGTAAAAAGCTTTAAAGTTTAATACAGATGAACGTTTAAACAAAAAGAAAAGGGAAAAGGTTGGGAAATCAAGACGAGGATGCCTTTTTAAAAGAATAACCCTTTAGTATAAGGGAATATCATCCAGTTGTTTTCCAAATCATAACAAAGGTGAGCAACTACATTTTAAATTTGATTCAAAAGGGTGGGGTTAAAAGGGTAATCTTTTTTATACAAAAAATTTTAAAATTCCAAAAATCATAAAATAAAAATGATAATAATAATAATGATTTTGATAAGGAAAAATAAAAAATGATTGTTTTAAATAAAAATATTAAAGGGTTTTGATAAGGGTAATAGTACTGATAGTTAAAAAATGTAATGAAAACTATAATGAAATAATAATGATAATAAAAAAAGGAAAAAGTAATAAATAGCCCAATTTAAAAATTAAAGATAATAAAAGAATATTATTATTTTTTTATTATATTATATTATTTTTTTATTTTTATTTATTATTATTTTATTCTATTTTTATTAAAAACTATTGAAATTTTGATAATGATTTATGATTTATGTACAATACAATTTTAATAATAAAACAACAGCAAAAAACAACAACAACAAAACCCAAAAACAACAAAAACAATAAAAAATAAAATAATAAAAAAAATAATAATTTATTTATATTTTTAAACATTATGTAATTTATATTTCATTAGACTCCCTTTAATTTAAAATGTGGGTTTCAAAGTGTTGGGTGTGTGTTGTGTTGTGTGTGTGTGGTGTTGTTGGGGTTTTTGGTGTGTGTGTAAAGTTGATGTATGCATGGATATATGAACAAAAAATACATATAAAACATTTTAAAATATATATATATAAAATTTTATAAATATATATAAAATATATATATATATATATATTAAATTATATAAAAATGGAAAACTCCCGGGAAACAGCTTGGGTTTGGGTCAGTAAAAGAATTACTATGTTTGGGGATTGGGCAGAAGAATTTATAAGTCATTTAAACCCTCCTTGAAAGATTACATATGATTATGATGTATGTAAAAAAATAACACCCCCACCCACCCCCCACACAAACAAAACCACAACAACCCCACACACACACACACACCACAACACACACACACACACACACACACACCACACACACACAAACACATACAAACACACACAAACACAAACACACAACACACACACACACACACCACACACACACTCACCACACACACACACACACACACACACACACACACATATATATATATATATGTATATATATATATATATATATTATATAATATATATATAATATATATATATTATATATATATATATTATGGAGGTTCTCAAACCTCGCCTCAGAGAGACACAGCAGAATCCAGATGGGGTGTCCAGATCTCCTTTTTATTTTCATTAGCGTTTTACCCCTGCTCACTTAGTTAAGTTTCCCTTTATTTTACCTCATTTTCTAAGTCGAGTGGATCACGTTTTCTGTGTTTTATTTCGTTCTCTTAAGTAATGATTGATGTCTTTTATTGTTTTAGTTCTTAAAGGTTGCCTCCGTACTATTTTATTTAGTGTTTTTAATCATTTTGATCGTCATTTTATTGTTCTTTTTTAAATTAAGATTTATTTTTCGTATTCTTATTTTAGCTTTTTATTCGATTTATAGACGAGCATGACGGGGTTTGTCCTTTTTATATTGTAAACTTGTCTTTTTATTGTATGTATTTGTATTTTGATTTTTATGATTTTACCATATTGTTTTATTCATGTTTTACGTTACTGACATCGTCTTTTTAGCTTTTTAGCGATGTCAATGACGTCAGTACTTTTTAATAAGCTTTATTTTCAATGGTTTTAATTATTTGTCTTAGCCTTTTAACTTTTTTATCATTCTCGTTTAATTTTGTACATACCATGTATTTTTCATATTTTAATTATGTTTATTATTGAATTTTGTTAAAATGAAGGCAGTGACGTCACCAATGTCACGTGACGTCCGTATATAAATACGGAACCTTGGAACAATAAAGAGAGATCTATCTGAAACTGTGTTTGTGTCACCCCCTCTGGATTTACTTCAGCCTGAGACGTCAGCAGAACAAAGGTTGTACTGAGCAGACTTCCCGTTACTTGCCTAGGTCATTGCTGGACGTTGTCTTTTATGTTTTGTTTTATTATGTTTTCATTGTTTTAAGTGCTTTAGATGTATTTTACGCCGAAGCCCTTCAGGATTCGGCTCTTCCACTTCGTTTCTTTTAAACCTTCAGTCCCTTTTAAGTCTAGTAGTCAATATTTTATTATTTTTTTTAAGTTACCGTAACTTTCTTTTTCTTATCCTGTATTTTAGTAAATTAACGTAATTTTAGTATGTGTTCTTGTTTTACATTTTATGCCTTAAGCAGTTTTATCATTTCAGTATCTTTTAAGTTCTTTTATTTGTCATGTTTTAAATGATAGGCTGAGCCACAAGGACTTCGGATCATACTTCTCCGCTCAGGGTACATTTCAAGCCTGCGTAGGATCCTGGGTCACTGCCCGCTACCATTTTACAGGCCCAGGATCTGTATCAAGTTGTTCAGGGGAGTGAACGGGACCCTTATTTGCGTCCCTAAGCCGTTCTCGCTTCACGAGAGGCTTCAGCTCGCTTCATGAGGCTGGGGTTAAAGTCGGGCTCCTCATTACGGATCAACAACCATCCTTACAATTTGGTGGCCAGCGGTGGGATGTACCTTTAATGAGCGTCGATCAGGAGAAAATTTCGAAGTTCCTTGTAGGCTGAGAACGTCCGGCACATTCAGTTACTTCCTGTCAGGCTATATCATGCACGAACATTGTACCTCCTGCGGGAGTCTTAGGAGAGCCACTTTGTTAGGTATTCTGTGTCCTTTCTTTTTTTTTCAGTGATATCATAAATGTGTAGTTTTAAAGAGCGTGGCCTTTTCTTACAGCATAATTCTCTTCTCTTGCAGATTTAGATTTATGTGTCTAAATACCCGCTCGCCCAGCTAGGCTTGTTTAGTGGCTCTCGTTAGTTTTAGGGACACTGTATGCCTCTGTTTTGTCTATAATTCTCATTCGCCAGTTCCCTGGATCATACAGTGACTTGTGTAAGTGATTTTTCTTCAGTGCAGTGCCTTTGTGAAAGGTGCAGTGACTTTGTTAAAAGTGTAATGTCAGTCTACTAGTGCAGTGTTCTTTTTAAAGTGGTACAGTGATGAGTTAAAGGTGCAAGGACATTGAAAAGAAAATGCAGTAACGGACTTGTGAACAGTACAACGAGTCTATGAACAGTGAAAAGTGCCTAAACAGTGTATTTTTATCAGTGAAGTGAGCATTTTAAAACGGTATTAGGTGGTTAACGAACATTGCAAAAGTTTTGTGAATAGTGCTAGAGTGCTTCTTGATTGTGTGGCGGCGCATTGTATACAGAATGCCCAAAGGCAAGAACACGGGAAATCGTAGGAATTTACAATCTTCCAGCCACCCTAGTTCCCGTGACCGTTCTCCGGTAACAGGCTTGTCTATCTCTGTCGATCAGCTCCCTATAGTCGTGGGCGGCTCAAATCCGGAAGTACAGGAAGCTGTGAGAGCCATGGAGGGAGAGGTTACCGTGCTAGCCCAAATCCTTGACAAGATCGAGGCCTTGTCTACTGAGCTTGGAGAAATAAAGGCACAGACGCAGCAATTTACGACAGGCTTGCTCGTCAGGAAGAAGCGTGTCTCGTCCTCGACAGACAGATGGAGAGGTCGAAGTTCTTCAGCCCCAGGAGCCTCCTGCTAGTGTTCAGCGAGATAAGGAGATTGAAAATTTACGACGGCAATTAGCTGAAAAGGAGTTTGAACTCGAACGAGAGAGGCATCAAAACAGGGAGAGACGTGTTTTGCAGCCCAGAAGCACATCTCCACCTCTCTGACAACTCCGGAGTTTATATTCAGAGGCAGATTTCTGACCAGCTTCCTCCAGACCCCCAGCCACGTAGTTCTAGATTGTCTCAGGGTGCACAGCAACTAACAGCTACAATGCAGCATGGGCCTCTGGATAGCCATTCCACATCTCAAGACCATACTTCAGCTGTGTCCTATGTTATAGCCAGGGAATCGGTCCCCCATTTTAAAGGAGACACTTCAGCATCTCAGCCGCTGAAAAGGAACCAGGAAGTGGAAAGCCTGGATTCGCTCCATTGAAACCTCGTGAAACCACCTACTGACGAGGCTTACATTCAGGCTGCACGAGCAAACTGTCGAGGTCCAGCAGAGCTTATTATAAACTCTCCCCTGTTCGACTATATCCGAGACTGGGAGAAGTTTAAGGCCTCTCTACGCACCAAGTTTAGGGGAACCTACACATCTGCTGATTTTTATAAGGTGCTCTACGAGAACAGGATGACTTCAGTGCAGGCACCCATGGATTTTTATCTCCAGTTGGAAGGGCACGTTTACCAAGGGTATCGTGATCATCGAGAAGCCATAGGAGATCCCTCCGAGCTTGTTCGTCGGGTTTTCCTCTCTGGTATTCCATCCTGGCTGAGGGACTTCTTGGCTCTCAAAGATGATTGCTCACCCATGCAGCTTGCAGAAGCAGCCCAGAGATATGGAACTCCAGGAATGGGATCAGCATGAGTCGGCTACACAACACCAGTCCCCAAATGAGTCCTAGATGACCGTGACCACCACCGTTATCCTGATCACCACCAAGAGCCCGGGACTTGTGCTTGCCCCATAGCTGCACAGGTGAACAGAGTGAAGAGCCCACAACCTGCTCCATCCGTGATCTCTGGTGTAGCTTCCATGGAACAACCACCCACAACACCTCAGAGTGCCGAGCAGCTTCTAATGCGGCTTCCGCACGGAACAGACCGCATACTCTCAGAGACATCATCTGTTACCGTTGCCGGAGATCTGGGCACATGGCTAGACGATGTCCCTTTCCGACTGGCCAGCAAGAAGCTCCCGGTCCAGCTGGCAGAGTTACAGAAGGGGGCAATAACTTCCACCTATACACAGACAGAAACCGTAACCCCACAGATAGCCATGTTGAGTTCCCCCAAGTTGTCAGGACGGCCTCTCGTGGGACTCAATATTAACGGCAAGACAACCCTGTGCTTTCTTGACACTGGATCTGAGGCCACGTTGATAAAGCCGAGTGCCATAGCTATGATCACGTCTTGCCAAAAGCTTCAGCACAAACCCTCCAACAAGATTCTCCGAGGAGTAACAGGGCAACCACTTCATGTGTCTGCTGAAGTAACACTTCATTTTCACATGGCTGATGATTCGACCATCGTTCATCAGGCCAGTGTGGTTGACGTTTCCTTCCCAGGTGACATTCTTATTGGGATGGATCTCCTCAGGCGGCTGCACTTTACTTTCTCCTCTGAAGCCTCAACTGGGAATGCCACCATTACTCTGCAGGGACACACGTTCTCAGTTGTCTACACTGATGCAGAGTCTCTCAAGATTTGCTGCATCAAACCCCTGTCACCCACAGAAGTTGCCAGTGAAGATGCACCAGAGTCTAACCAAGATTCCCCGGCAGTTGCAGCAGTGCATCTTGTACACCGTGCAAATATTGCAGCTCACAGTGGCTGTTTTGTAGAAGGGTCTCTTTCGCGGAGTGGGCCAACCGATGGTGATGTCCTTGTAATTCCAACCATGCCAAAAGGACTTCTCCTACCCCATGCTGTCACCAAAGTAAAGGATCGTCGGTGCTCCGTGTGGGTGGTGAACACAATGCCCAAACAGATGGTTCTCCACAATGGAACACGCCTTGGAACAGCTGAGCAGGTAGAAGCCATCTACAGCAATGACCCATCTCAACACCTGCCCGAAATGCCTGAGGAAGTCGTCGCCAGGCCCAACTACTGTCCTGTCGAGTCTGATTCCCTTGAAGATGGTAACAGTATCGACTTTGGGTGGGAAGAGGATGGCTTTGATCGACAGTTTGGAGTGGAGGACTTCGGTTATAATGATGATGAGTTGGAGGTTGAACACGCACAGCTACCGCCATCCATTGCCATTGCCGCCTGCAAAGCCGCCGAACTCCTGGAGCATGATGCATGTCAGAATGATCACCCAAAGCCAGATCTAGGCCACCTTGAAGAACCCCAACGCCATAAACTGACTGCACTGCTTTGTCGTTACAAGGGTCTCTTTGATGGTGGTGAGGAAGCGGTAGGTTTAGTCCCTGGGATTAAGCATCAAATCGATACAGGAGAAGCAAAGCCTGTTTGTATCCGACAATGGAGATTGCCTCACTCCACACGGCAAGTCATTCGAGAGCAATGTGACTCCATGCTTCGTACAGGGGTCAACATCACCCTGGATGAGCCCAGTTGTGCTAGTGAAGAAGAAGGGCGGAGGTCTCAGGTTCTGTGTTGACTACCGTGGCTTGAATGCAGTGACCAAGGGAGATACATATCCTCTGCCACTTATCAATGAACTCATCGATGAACTGGGACCAAAGAACATCTTTACCACACTAGATGCTCGTGCTGCATACTGGAGTGTGGAAGTGGAAGAATCCGACCGGCCAAAGACGGCATTTTCAGATGGCTACCGACTCTTCCAGTTCTGCCGTCTTCCTTTTGGGTTATCGACAGCTCCAACCACATTCCAGAGAACAATGAATGTCGTCCTATCATCAGTACTGGGACGTCATACCCTAGCTACCTAGATGACGTCATCATCTACAGCCACAGCTTTGACCAGCACCTCCAACACCTGATGAGACTTTACAGTTGCTCTCATTGGCTGGCCTAAAGCTTAACATGGAGAAGTGTCAGTTTGCTGCAACAACCATAGACTTCCTCGGCTTTACAATTTCACCTGATGGAGTCTCCCCAAACAGAGATAAGGTGTTGGCTATCTCTAACACACCTCCACCACGAACAGTTAGAGAAGTTCGACGTTTCCTAGGAGCAACAGGATTCTTCAGGAAGCATGTTCCTGATATGCGACCCTAGCATCTCCATTACATCTGTTGCTGAAGAAAGATCAAGCTTGGACCTGGGGACCTGAACAGCAAGCAGCATTTGAAACTTTGAAAGATAAGCTGATCTCTGCTCCTGTCTTACGCCAGCCTGACTTCTCCAAGGAATTCGAGCTTCACACTGATGCCTCTCATGCAAAGGGATGACGACCATACACCACATGCAGTTGCTTATTTTAGCAGGAAGCTCCGGGAGCAGAGACTCGCTATCCAGCTATTGACTTGGAGGCCCTGGCTGTTGTGGAAGGAGTCCGAACTTTTGATTCATATCTGTATGGAAGGCGCTTCACAGTGTACACCGACCACCGACCCCTTGGTATATGTGTTCAGCAGGAAAACTAAGTCTCAATAATGACGAGGTTTGCCCATGACTTGTCTTTTTACAATTTTAACATACGATACAAAGAGGGTCCCAAGAATAAAGTCCCAGATTTACTGTCCAGACAAGTTGCAAAGCTGACAATCACAGAGCTCTCACCTGAAAACCTAGCAGAAGAACAGAAAGCAGATCCTCAGCTTGCAGAGATTTACATTTATCTGCAAGGGGGAAATGTACCAACAAAGAAACTTCCTCTTCCTCTGCTGATTTTGAGCTGAAGGAAGGTTTCTCTATCGGTTGAAGCACCTACCAGATCGGGTTACTTACCAACTAGTGGTTCCAGTCACTCTCCGAAACTCGGCATTAAAAGCATCGCACCTGCCTCCACTAGCCTCCCACCCAGGTATCCATCGAACATTTCAAAATGCAAGGTCAATGTTCTACTGGCCAAACATGCTGAAAGATGTAAGACATTATGTCGAGTGTTGTGAGATTTGCCAACAATCTAGAGGTGACAGGCAGAAAGTTCCTATGGCTGACACACCTTTGGCTAGATTTCCATTGGAACGAGTCTCGATGGACATTACAGACCTAGCATTCCAGTCCACCGGGTGTTATCCATCATAGACCAGCATTCACGGTATTTGCAGATCATACCGCTGAGGAAAATTACTGCTGCCACTGTCCACCGAGCCTTTCTGGACCATTGGATAACCCTCTTTGGCCCTCCTAGGGTTATCCAGACCGACATGGAGTCCAGTTTTGTAAGTAACATGTTCCAGGAACTCACTAAATTAATACACGCCACGAACCACTACACCATTCGCTACCATCCTCAAGCAAATGGAATGATTGAGCGTACAAATCGTGTGGTGAAGTTGCTCTTACCACATTAGTGAATGATCGCCCACGAACCTGGCACCAATTTGTTCCTGAGTTACGGCTGCAGATCAATTCGGCTATTCACCGGACGACTGGAGAGCAACCCCTGTATATGCTAACAGGCCGCCATGCTAACTTCCAGATTGGTCTCACCAATGAAGCCGTGTTTGATGAAAACATAAATTTGCAAGCACGTTTACAAGAGGCCCGTCAAGCAGCTGTGAAAGCCTCAAAGGAAGCACGTCAAGTCTATGGAAAGCAGTACGACAAAGGAAAGAAGGTGGAATTCCAGCCGACTGAAGGTGCATTGGTGTGGTACTTTGAGCACAGGCACAAGATGGGCGGTCTACCTCCTCTCACCAGGAAATGGAGAGGTCCTGCCAGGATTACGAGACGACTAGGTCCGGTTGCTTTCGAGATTGAAGACCTCGAAACAGAAGTCCAGTTAAAAGCCCACCTGAATCACCTGAAGGCTTATCATCCACCGGCAGAACTGTCATATGGCACGAGTGACAGTGATGGAGAAGAGGATGAAGATAGAGATGATCCGAACCCGACAAACCAGATGACCCTTGGGTTGCTGTGCTGACCTCTCTGGTGATGGAGCCAGGGTTTGATGCCGATAGGCGTGACTGCCGAGACACGCGACCCTCAAGAAACCCGTACCCAGATGAGCAGAGGATGCAGCACTAACTCCTTTTTGTATTGTTTGTATTGTCTATGATTTAATGTGCAAGACACGTTCAGCTGTCTGCACTATGTTAGTCTATTGAGGCAAGTAACGGGGCTCAGGCCAACCTTTCTTCTGTTTCAGGTTGTCTCCGCTTTCTGCTTCGACCCATGGTTATGGGAGGATGTGGAGGTTCTTCAAACCTCGCCTCAGAGAGACACAGCAGAATCCAGATGGGGTGTCCAGATCTCCTTTTTATTTTCATTAGCGTTTTACCCCTGCTCACTTAGTTAAGTTTCCCTTTATTTTACCTCATTTTCTAAGTCGAGTGGATCACGTTTTCTGTTTTATTTCGTTCTCTTAAGTAATGATTGATGTCTTTTATTGTTTTAGTTCTTAAAGGTTGCCTCCGTACTATTTTATTTAGTGTTTTTAATCATTTTGATCGTCATTTTTATTGTTCTTTTTTAAATTAAGATTTATTTTTCGTATTCTTAATTTAGCTTGGGTTTGTCCTTTTTATATTGTAAACTCTTTTTATTGTGCATTTGTATTTTTATTTTATGATTTTACCATACAAATGTTTTTATTCATGTTTTACGTTACTGACATCGTCTTTTTAGCTTCTTAGCGATGTCAATGACGTCATACTTTTAATAAGCTTTATTTTCAATGGTTTTAATTATTGTCTTAGCTTTTAACTTTTTTATCATTCTCGTTTAATTTTGTACATACCATGTATTTTTCATATTTTAATTATGTTTATTATTGAATTTTGTTAAAATGAAGGCAGTGACGTCACCAATGTCACGTGACGTCCGTATATAAATACGGAACCTTGGAACAATAAAGAGAGATCTATCTGAAACTGTGTTTGTGTCACCCCCTCTGGATTTACTTCAGCCTGAGACGTCAGCAGAACAAAGGTTGTACTGAGCAGACTTCCCGTTACTTGCCTAGGTCATTTGCTGGACGTTGTCTTTTATATTTTGTTTATTATGTTTTCATTGTTTTAAGTGCTTTAGATGTATTTTACGCCGAAGCCCTTCAGGATTCGGCTCTTCCCACTTCGTTTCTTTTAAACCTTCAGTCCCCTTTTAAGTCTAGTAGTCAATATTTTATTATTTTTTTTAAGTTACCGTAACTTTCTTTTTCTTATCCTGTATTTTAGTAAATTAACGTAATTTTAGTATGTGTTCTTGTTTTACATTTTATGCCTTAAGCAGTTTTATCATTTCAGTATCTTTTAAGTTCTTTTATTTGTCATGTTTTAAATGATAGGCTGAGCCACAAGGACTTCGGATCATATTTCTCCGCTCAGGGTACATTTCAAGCCTGCGTAGGATCCTGGGTCACTGCCCGCTACCATTTTACAGGCCCAGGATCTGTATCAAGTTGTTCAGGGGAGTGAACGGGACCCTTATTTGCGTCCCTAAGCCGTTCTCGCTTCACGAGAGCTTCAGCTCGCTTCATGAGGCTGGGGTTATAGTCGGGCTCCTCATTACTGACCAACAACCATCCTATACAATATATATATATATATATATATATATATATATATATATATATATATATATATATATATATATATACATGTATATGTATGTATATACACACACACAAACAAAACAAACACAAACCTACGATCACACGTATTCGTGAGTATAGTAAATGCATTGATCACTTTATGGACATATCCAAAAGCGCTGAAATGTTGTTTACTCAACATATACTACTTGCTATTTCATGCAAGTGCACTCATTTATAAGCGTATCTTTTCATTTTTTGAAATTCGAATTGTTTTGTAATAATATTAGCATCTTTGTTATTCAAAACCTTCCCCAATTTTGTTCTGCGGGCGGAATGGAACAAAATTCTCATGTTTACACTTGGTTCAGGCTGATGTTATGTGAACAGGCATGAGTTAATTTTAAATATGCATGATTACTGATGTACGGATTAGAATCGCAAAGAGAAAACTGTTCTTCATTTTCTGTTCACCCTTTATTTCAGTTTTTTTTTTTTTGCTTTCTCTTTAATTCTATATTTTTCACGTCCATGTTTTTAGATTTTCTTCATTTCACCCTCAATTATATGATCTTTCATAACTAATTGAATGTTAATAAATTATTTATGAATATCATACAAAATTTACGTAAAAAGAAAAAAAAAAGAAAAAAGAAAAAAAAAAAAAATATATATAATTATATGTATATATATAATATATATATATATAAAAATATATAA
>NC_051391.1:48529258-48533173 GCF_015228065.2 Penaeus monodon
TTCGGCATTCCCTCAGAGCAGCAGCGCTTCACATATAAGGGAAAGTAAGCTAAAGTTCTTTCATTAAACAAAACGAATCTTTGTACGCTGTTTCTCACATAATTGTAAAGTAATTGTTTTCACTACGCTGCACACGAAAAAAAGGTGTTTAGTATGTAGCCTTCTCTTTAAAGGGAAGTCTTGCATTAGTTTTGTCAGTATAATTCCGCTAAACACAGAAAACGTGCCGTAATAGCAAAGCCATAATGCTGTAACGCTGACACACACACTACTGGCAATATACGAATTGTGACACCACGTGCTTTAGAAGGAAAGTTTCCAAATATTTCTAATAAATCTATCCAAAAAGAAATGCATCTACATGTTGATGGTTTGTTTCTTTGATTTCTGGACACAGAATGAACTACAGATCTATCTAACGCATTTCCGTTGTAAAATGTAAGCACAACCAAGGCCTAAATAAGTAAGGTCTCGTAATTGAGCCACTTAAATTCTCCGTCTCGCGCATGACGTCACTTGGAATAGAGCTTAGGGGTTCGACGTTAATCATTGTCTGTCAGTCGTGGATGGAACGTAGACCTTAGACCCGCAAAGGTCTATATATATATTATATATATATATATATATATATATATATATATTATATATATATATAATATATATATATTATATATATATATATATATATATATGTATATATATATAATATATATATATAGATAGATAGATAGATATGATAGATAATAGATAGATAGATATTAGCTTTTCTTTGAATTTATGAATATAAGCGATGTGTGTTGTACCTTAGTTGTATGATATTTTTTTTTATAATAAATTCACCGAAAGCGTTTCCATTTTACATATGAAGTGATAAAAAAAAACATTTGTATCCCATGTCTTCTTTGTTCATTTTACTTTTTTATTATAACATACCAAAGCTGCAGCATAAGGAAATCATCCTATAATATACCCAGGAATAAGTGCTAAAAGGGACTTCAAAATAATAATAATGATGTCATTATAGGTTATGACTGCCCACAAACCAGATGTGGGGATTTATGTAAGTAGACGATGAAGAAAATTTTCGGGACTCAGTCTCTCTCTCTCTCTCTCTTTCTCTCTCTCTCTTTCATAAATAAAGTTAGCAAGATTTTTGACCTTATCTCTCTTCCCGGTATCTAACAGCTCTCCTAAATTACAAATGCCAGGTCATCTTTCTCCTCATGCTTCCCTCACTCCTTTCGTATATATATGAACAATTAATTCTTTTTGAAGAGGAAGGTGTACTGCAGTACCTGAAGTAGATGATTTCTTTGAGAGACTAAATATATCTTGCGGAACTCTGCGTTGAGATTGTGTACTTCACTAAAGAATAATAATTAAACCCTAATTGAAAAATTTATACCATCTCAACGGATCAGAACGAGTTAATCAGAATGTTTATTGCATATCTCCAGATGGATATTCTACTTTTTATTAGAGTAATCTGAGATTAAATTATTGGATTGCAGAGTTTTTCAGTAATGATAGTTGCTATCTTGATTACCTTTCAGAGCAATATTACTTTTGGAAGCTGCAAGCGTTTGTGTGGATGTTTCTAGAAGTACTTTTAGTAACCAATTGAATTTTACTGGTGTGTATTAAAGCGTGTGTGTAGTTATGGTAGTTTGTGTGTTGGGTATGTGCGTGTTGAGGTGTGTTTGTGTTTGTGTGTGCAACATCTGTGTGTTGTGGACTAAGATTAGAAATATATTACTGTAAAAGCTCTGTCAATACCATAATCAAGATCTTTCAAGATTTTCTTTAAACTGACATTATGTGTATCTGCTTGTGACAACAGTGTACCCGAACACACACACACACACACACACACACACACACACACAAAATACATATATAATCATAACAATAAATAATATATACTATATATATAATATATAATATACAAGTTGTGTAGAACTGTGTTGTGTGTGTGTGTGTGTGTGTTTTATTTGTGTGTGTATGTCTATGTATGCACACACACACACACACACCCACACACACACACACACACACACACACACACACACACACACACACACACGCCAAACACACACACACACACACACACACAACTCACACACCACACACACACAACGCACATACACACACACACACACACACACAAACACACACACACACAAATACAATATATTTTATATATATATAATATATATTATATATATATATATATATATATATATATATATATATATGTGTTGTGTGTGTGTGTGTGTGTGGTGTGTGTGATGTGTGTGTGGTGTGTGTGTGTGTGTGTGTGTGTGTGTGGGTGGTGTGTGATGTATGTATATAAATGAGTGTGTTTGCTTACATACATGCATATATATATATTATATATATATATATATATATATATATATATATATAATATATATATAATATATATATATGATAGATATAGATAGATAGATAGATAGATAGATAGATAGATAGATAGATAGAAGATAGATAGATAGATGTGATGATAGATAGTATGGATATAAATATGGAACAAATATAAAGCAGTTTCAGACATAAACTCCACAAATTAAGGAAAAGGATTTCCAAATCCTGAAACATAATAAGCGTGTACTCTCTCTCTCTCTTTATTTAATTACAAATCTGCTATGTCCTTTTTTATATGTGTGCATATGTCCGCGTATGATAAATGTTAATACATGGTAATAATCGGGCTCCTGCGAGTGTTTTCAGTACCTTAGAATTACGTACCTACTAATAGTGGAAATACAACATGATATTCAGATCTGTTTAACATCAGGGATGGTTACCAAGTTAAATGTTTTCATATCCTCCCACAGTGTACTCGGGATGAAAACATTTCTATAATGAGCAAAATATCAGATCTTTTCCGTAAAATTTAGACAAGATATTTCCGCGCACAGCAGTCGTTAGCGAACATGTGTACTCTACGAAGTTTGTGAATGTGCATAGGGACAGAGTGTTTGATGAAGCACAGCTTAGCATAGCATTTTACTCGTGTTAGAAACGATGTGTAGTGGAGGCAGTGTACGGAAATCTTGACGACCTTAATAGTATTCCGAATTCAAAGAATCAGGGAAAATGTCTTGCTGATAACATTCGATTTTTTTTCAGCTGTCGGTTGTGGCGTAACCAAGGGGTGTGTGGGGGACAGATTCCTAACGCTTTATATATTGATTATTTAATACTTAATGCTGGAATTTTCACACCATCAGATGCACAAGTTTATGGTAATGTCCTTGGTAATGTAGATATCTGTATGTACACAGATCTATATTATTTTAATATTCTCTCTCTATATGTACTAGTGCCTTGCCCTTTCAAAATGTCCAATATAAAGCTAAGCAAATTGGCAAACTTTGTACAACGCCTGAGTCTTGGCTCTGTGAAATCCATTTCCCGCTTCCTCTGCCCTTCTCTTATTTTCATTTCCCTCTTCACCTTGCTGGAAGAGTTAACAGTTACTATATGTTTTCTGGCTTATCTCTCTGTTTCCCTCCTCCCTCCTGTCTCACTCTCTCTCTGTTAAGAAACACTTCTCAAATCAACTTCTTGACAACACACACACATACACACATTTATGCGTATATATATACACATATTTACATACACACACACACACACACACACACACACACACACACACACACACACATATATATATATATACATATATATATATATAATATATATAGTATATATATATATATATATATAATATATTATATATATATATATTATTCGTTTATATAAACATATATACATATCAATATTGATATTATAATAATATATATATATATATAATTATATGTATTATATATAAACGAATATTATTTATATATCTCTATTAAAATATAATATAATTATATATATATA
>NC_051391.1:48538273-48550773 GCF_015228065.2 Penaeus monodon
TTCATTTTAAAAGAAAGTGAAAGAAAAAGAATGAAAAACAATACTTCAAATCAGAATACAGTAAGACTTTAATGAAATAACTTTATTATTATTATTATTATTGTTTTTATATTATTATTATTAGTAGTAGTAGTATGCAGTATTTTTATTACTGTTGTTTTGTTGTCATTACTGTTATTATTATTTTATTATTATTATCATTATTATTATTATTATTATTATTATTATTATTATTATTATTATTATTATTATTATTATAAGCATTATTAGCATTATAATCATCATCATAATCATAATCATCATCATCATCATCATCATCATCATCATCATCATCATCATCATCATCATCATCATCATCATCATCATCATATCATTATTATTATCTTTATCATCATCATTATTATCATCATCATAATTATAATTGTTGTTATTATTATCATTAATATTAACGTTATTATCATGATCATAATTATCATTGTTAATGTTGTTATTATTACTATTGTTATTATTATTATTATTACCATTATCATTAGTATTAATGTTGTTATTACTCTAATTATCATCCTTAATCACTGTTATCATTAATAACATTATCATTTCTGCTGTTATTGTTGTTATTATTATTTTGACTATTATTGTTTTTATTATTATCATTATTTATTTATTTATTATTATTATTATTAATATTATTATTATTATTATTATTATTATTATTATTATTATTATTATCATTATTACTACCATTATCAATATACCTGTTATTGTTATTATTATTATTATTGTTATTATTATTATTATTATTATTATTATTATTATTATTATCATTATCATCATCATCATTATTATTACTGTAATTTTTATTTTATTATTATTACTACAATTATTATTATTATCATTTATTATTATTATTAATATATTAATAATATATATTATATAAATATATATATATATATATAAAATATTTAATATATATATTATATATATTATTATATTATTTATTTTATTATTATTATTATCAGTAGTGTCAGTAGTAAATTTTTTTATTGCATTCATTTTTTTTCATAATGATTTTTATTATTATTATATTATTTTTCTTCTAAATTTTTATTTTTATTATTTTTATTATTACTATTCTTATTATTACTATTTTATTGTCATTATTTTTATTATTATTATTATTATTATTATTATCATTATTGTTATTATTTTTATTATCATCATTAGTAGTAGTAGTAGTAGTAGTATTGGTAGTAGTATTATCATTGTTGTTGTTACTGTTAATGTTGTTTTTGTTGATGATGATATTGTTATTTTGATCATTATTATTGTTATCATTATTATTATTAATATCATTAGCATTATTATTATTATCATTATTATTTCCCTTATTATTTTTAATGTTATTATTGTTTATATTGTTATTATTATTACTATTATTATCATTATCACTATTAATTTTAATAACATATTGTTATTACGATTATTATTTAGTATTATTATATTATTATTTTTTATTACTATTGTTATTATTATTATGGTAAATTATTATTCTACTATCATTATCATTATTATCATTTTTACTATTCAATATTCTCATTATCATTATCACCATAATCTTTTTTTTATTCCTTATTAAAATTTCCATAATTACTATTACCATTATCTTTTAAAATTTTGAAAGGTTTCATTATCTTTAAACTTTTTTTAAAATTACTTTTTAGTTATTTTATTACTACCCATTATTTTTAATAAAAAATGAAATTTAATTATTATTATTTTAATTTAATTATGTTTCCACTATTTCATTATCCTTTTTTATTAATCTTTAAACCATAAATTATTAGTACTTTAAAATTAAAACCCCTTTTTAATCATTATTATATCACTTTGTAAAAATTTTATTTTTGTTTTTGTTGTTTTTTTAACTTTTATTATTTTTAAATTCATCATTATTTTTTTTTTTATTATTATCATTAAAATTTTAAAATTATTATTACTATTATTATTATTTTATTGTTATTATCATTATTATTATTATTATTATTATTTTTGGTTTATTTTTGGTTATTTTTTTATTATTTTAAATTAAATTTTTATTTTTTAAATCATTATTACTGCTACAAATTTTTTAAATAATCATTACAAATTTAATTTTTTAATCGTCTCTCTTTATCGCTGCCCATTCCCAAATTTTTTGTGGTTGTTTTTTGATTTTGCTTTGTTTTTGCTGTTTTTTTATTCATACAAAAGACGTCGGGCGAGGCGAAAATCCGGCATATAAAAAGATAAAAGGGGGATATAAAGAGAGGAGAGGGGGGGGGGGGAAATGGAGAGAGGAGAGAGAGAGAGAGAGAGAGGGGGAGAGAGAGAAAAGAGAAAGAAGAGAGGAAAGAGAGAGAGAAAGAGAGAGAGAGAGAGTCTCAGAGCGACCCCAAAAATGTCTTTGATGTCACCCCCCCTTCCGGCCCTGGGCGGGGGTGACAAATGAGGGTAGCGGGGCCCATGACATCGCCGCCTTACGGGGACCTAAGCCACATGCACATCCTTATTCCCTTAAACCTTTCGCCTTAAACCGTTAAAAAGAAACTCTACTTCGATTTCAGGGTTCCCCCTGGGACGCAAAACCCTCCCCCCCGGGGGGCCCCCCCTCCGGGCCTCCCGCCCTTCCGGGCCTAACCGTTGCCCGATTCTCTCCCTTCTGCAAAAGCCGGGCCACTTGGTTTTCCCGCCCTTTTTAAAACGCTATTTTAAACCAAAAACCCTTTTCTCCCCAAATAAAAAAACTGCCCCCCGCCCGTGAGTTTAATCAACCAAACCACTAAAACCACAGCAATGGAACGCCCTAAAACAAAACCTTTGTCAAATTGGTAGTCAGAAAGGGGTTCAAAAACACTGCCCAGAGAGAAAAGAGAGAGAGAGAGGGGAAGAGGAGGGGAAAGAGAGGGGAAGGAGAGGGGAGAAAGAGAGAGAGGAGAGAGAGACAGAGAGAGGGGACGAGAGAGAGAAGAGGGGAAAGAAATAAAAAACAAAAAAAGAATGGGGGCCCAAAAGAAACCAAAAAAAGTATAAAGAAAAAAAAAGAAAAAATTTCCCTTAAAGAAATAGGAAAAATGAACCCAACAAAAAAATTTAATCCCTTCCCTCCTTTCCCCCCCTCCGTTTTAATCCTTTTTTTTTTTTCCCCTTTTGGGAGTATTCCGGGACCCCAAATGACCCACTTTAATTTGTTTTTTAAAACGGCCGGGTTAAACCAAAATCAGCTTCCGGGTCATAAAGCCTGCAATCGTAGAAAAATATTTCCATGTGGAATTTATTCTTCTTTGGGGGGAAACGCGTCGAGGTCTGGGGGTACAGTGGGGGGGGGAAGAGGGGGGGAAAGAAGGAAAGGAAGGGGAAAAAGAAAGATGTCTGGGGGTACATTTGGGATGGTTTAAAAGGGAAGGGAAAAAAGGAAAAAGAATAGGAAAATATGGGGCTGGAGGGACAGTGGAAATAGGGGGGGAGGGGGGGGGAGGGGGAGGAGGGATAGGAAAAAGGGGAAAAGGGAAAATGGTACAAATGGAATAGGGGGAGAGGAGGGAAAGAAGGAGGAGAGAAAAATTTGGAAAAGATGGTCTGGGGGGGTACAATGGGGTAGGGGGGGAAGGGGGCATGGAAGGGGGGAAGGGGGGAAAAGAGAAATAGGGAAAAAACGGTCTGAGGGGCAAATGGGGTTTGGGGAGGAGGAGGGGGGGAAAAAGGAACGGAAGGTAGAAGGAATGGTGGTCTGGAGCTACAAATGGGACAGGGGAGAGGGAAGGGGAAAGTGAGGAGAGAAGAAGGAAAAAATGGTACGGGAAAGGGACAATGTTATAGGGGAGGGGGAGGGAAAGGGGGAAAAGGAAAAAAAAAATGAAAGAATTTTTTCTTACATGTACAAAAGGATAAAGGGAAAGGGGGAAAATTGAAGAAAGGGAGGGGGAAAATACTTGGAGGGTTCAGAAGATTTGGGGGGGGGGGGGGGGGGGGAGGGGGGGGGTTGGAAAGAAAGAGATAGCTAAAAGATCCCAAAACGAAAGGGGAGGGGGAAAAAGGGGAGGAAAAAAAGTAGGGGAGGACATGAAATACTGTGGAGACGGCTGAGGGGGGGATGGGGAAGAGGAGAAAAGGGGAGAAAAAAGCCTGGTTTAAAAGGGTAAAGGGGAAAAGGGAAGAAAGGAAGAGGAAGGGGAAAAAAAAGGAAAGCCCTTTAGGGGGTTTGGGAGAAGGGGGAAGAGTGAAGGGGGGAAAGGAGAAGGTAGAAAGGGGAATGACCCTTGGGGGTACAATCGAAATGAAAAAGGGGAAGGGGAAATTTAAGGGAGAAGGGGAGAGGGATCCCTATAAGGGTACATCCCAAAGGGGGGGGGGGAGATAAAATTAAAAAGGGAGGGGAAAAGGAGATGAGGAGGGAGGGTGGGATTTTGATATTAGGGGGAAAAAATGACATGAAAGTTTATTTGGGAAGGAAAAAGGGGGGGAAGGAAGGGAAAAGGGGTTAAAAAAAGTGACAAAATAAAACCCAAAAAGGGGGGAATATAAACCGAGAGCACGAAAAATTTAAAAGTGAAAAATAAAAAAAATTTATTTGGGAAAAAAAACTAAAAAAAGAGAAAAAATAATTAAGAAGACCTATCAGAGGTGAGGGGGAGAAAAGGGGGCCCCCACAAATATGCTTCCCTTTTGGGGGATTACAAGTGGGCCCCGGGAAATTAATCGCTTTTAAAACAACAATGATAACCCTTTCTCTCATATCGTCAGGGCCGTAATTGTTATTTTTTCCATTCACGGGATAAATCAACTAAGGGACTAAATCCCCTGGTTTCCCTTTGGTAAATCTGTGTACGTTTTGATCCCCTTGTTAAGCGTGTATCTTTTTTTTAAATTATTTTTTTTGGGGGGGGGGGGGGGGGGGGGGGGAAAATTGGGTTTTTTGGGGGCGCTAAAAGGGGGGGGAGGGGCCCAAAATGGGATCCCTCCGCTTTTCCTCTAAAAAAATGTTTTGGTTGGTGTGTGTTTATATTTTATATATTTAGTTTTATATAAAATATTTTATAATAATTGGTTTGGGGTGTGTTGTGGGGGTGTGTGTTTTTGTGTGTGTGTGTTTATTTTTAAAACCCCGCACACATATTACCCTGATTATGATGAGAATAAAAAAAAATTTTATTATCATCATTTTAAATATCTTTAAATGTTATTGTTTCATTATTATCATTCCCCTTAAAATAATCATTATTCTTCTATTGTTATTTTTTTAATTATCTTATTTTTAAATTAAATTATTTTTATCATTATTATTTTATTAATTATTATTTTTTATTTTTAAATTATTATTTTTATAATTTTTTTTCTTCTTATTATTATTTTTTTTCCTTTATCACTATTTTTTTTTAACGGGTTTACCCATTTTTTTTTTTTTATCCCGGGCATATTTTTCCCCGCCCACATTCTTCTGAAAGGGAAACCGCGCCCCACCAAACTAAGACCCAGAGCCCCGGGGCAGTCTGGGAAACCCCTTTTTGGCCCAAGTCCACAATCGAAGCGTATTTTTTAAGCGCTTGGATTTTTAATGGTGAACGCCTTTCGAGATTTTTTGGTTGTGGGTTATTTTGCAGCCTATATCGACTTTAAAAACTCCGGGTGCCGAAAAATTCCTATGGGAGATTCTGACACTCGGGGAATTCCGTCACAAAAATTACGGGGGCCAAATAGCAAGCCTATATCCGGAAAGGGTGAAAGTCTGTAAAGTTGGGGGGGGGCCCTGTCAAACTTTTTCCCTTTTATTCAGGGGGGGGGGGCCAGGCTTTCCCCCTTTGGGCACCAACACTTTGCAACACCTGTATGGACTGGATAAGGGGGCAAGCTACTACCCAAAAGTCATTTTGGGAGAAAAACTGGGCAATACCCAAGGGCCCCTCAGTTTCTTGACTTTGCCATGATGTTTGCTAACCCCTATCTGGGGTCCCGGGTTTCACGGAGGGGGGCTATTGGGGCATTTAGAAAATAAAACGAACCCCTTTTGGTTTCCTAAAAAGGTCCAAAAACCAAGACCAAATTAAAGGCTTTGGGGGCCTTTTAGGGGAACCCACATCAGCGAATCCATGTTTGGGCGGTGGGGAGGGTTAAGTCACGAGATCTTTGCATCCCTTTTGGTAGCGTATCCCTATCTCGGGGGGCTGTCAAATCAAAAATTAAAGTAGAGGGATTGGCCTGGAAACCAGGACCCCATAAACTCGATAAACAAGAAGCAGTTGGAGAAAATCGGAAACCTATGCAAAGGACCAAGATATGTCTTAAAGGGCCCTTTTAAAATACGCCATTTTTTTAACTCTAGGGAACCGAAACCGGGACCCCTCTCAAATTCCCTTGGAACTCGTTTTTATGACTTTTGTAACAATCTCTTCACCGAATAAACGGGAAAAAGTTGCAGGACTTTTTACCCAACCGACGGTTAACCCGGGGGGCCCCAAAACGGGGCCCCCTGTTACTTGCAAAATCCGGATCCCCAACTCAGGCTATTTTGGGCATCTGGGTCGCACCCCCTGTGGATGACCGGCTGTCCATCGGTTGTCTTTTTACGGAAACCCGGGGGTGGGGAGGCCTTTTGAAAGACCCGGGTTTGGCCATTGCTTGGGCAGCCGACAACCTGTTGCGGGGAAATTTTAAAAGAGGGGTTAAAGGGCCTGCCGGGGAATTCGGAAAGGACGACCCTCGGGGCTGGAAGCGTCGGTTTTACCCCCTTTGGGTTTTAAATTATCATGTTCAAAATCATCACATAAATCATCATCATCATCTTATCACATCATCATCTTCATCATCGTCATCCTCCTCTCATCATCATCATCACATCATCATCATCCATCATAAATCATCATCATAATCATCATCATTAAATCATTATCATTACTAATATTATCATCATCATCATTATTAAAATTATTACAAATTTCTTATTTTTGGGTATTTTTAAATCATTTTTCTTTAAATTTTTTATCTTAAATTAAATTATTGTTTTTATTATTATTATTTTATTATTATTATTTTTTGATATTATTATAAATCACCCATCACCATCATTACTATCATTTTATTATCATTTTTTATTATTTATTTTTTATTATTTTTTTTTTGTATTACTTTATTTATCATTATTATTTTATCATTATAATTAAATTATTATTTTTTATTATTATTATTGCTATTATTACCCTTTTAAATTTCATCACCCATTTTTGCTTTTTTAAATAAAATTTAATTATTATTAAAATTTTTGGGTTATTGAAAATTTAATTTTGGGTTTTAATAATAAATTATCATTATTTTTAAATTTTTTTTGTTGTTATTTTTATTATTTTTTTTATTATTTTTAAATTATTATTATTTTTTCCCAAATCATCATTTATTATTTCATTATATTATTTTTTATTATTATTATTATCATTTTTTATTTAAAAAAATAATCAATTTTTTACAAATTTTTTATTATTATTATTATTTTATTTCATTATTATGAAAAAAAAAACAAAAAATGATATTTATATAAATTTTTAAATTACCCCACATTATCACTATCATTGCTATTATTGTTTTAACAGGAGCATCATCGTCAACTTTATCATTATTATTATCATTAACTTTATAATTATTACTATTATCAAAATAAATTAAAAATATCTTTTTAAATCACTTTAAATCATTTTTTATTAATATTTTTTAATATTTTGTAATTTTTGTTTACCCCTATTGTCTTTTATCATTATTCTTATTAGTTTACTCCCAAATCACAAATTTTAAATTATTATTATTTCTTTATTATTTTATTATTATTATTATTATTATTACTTTTTGTTTTTATTTTTATTATTACTTTGGTTATTACAAATTACTATTATTTTTTATTTTTAAATCACTTTTCATTGTTATTTTTCATAATATTGGTATTATTTTCTTTATTATTATTAATTATTATTATTATTATTATTATTATTATTATTATTATTTTTCCCATTATTGTTAATTTATCTTTTATAATTATTATTTTTGTTCTTATTTTGAAATTTTTTTGTCAATTTTTTTTTTTAAAACTAAAATTTATTATTATTGCTATAATAATGACTATTATTATTTTATTTCTTTTAAAATTTTTTTAATCACCCATGATTGTTTTGTTGAAAATGATGATGATGATGAGATAAAAAATAAAAATAATAATGAAAATGAAAATGATAAGGGAAATGAAAAATAAAATAATAACAATAATAATAAAAAATAATAATAATAAAAACCAAATCTTAATAAATTAATGATATTTTATTTTTATTATTATCA
Organism: Penaeus monodon; assembly: GCF_015228065.2. Classification (NCBI taxonomy): domain Eukaryota; kingdom Metazoa; phylum Arthropoda; class Malacostraca; order Decapoda; family Penaeidae; genus Penaeus; species Penaeus monodon. The sequence continues at coordinate 48,546,623 of NC_051391.1, forward strand.
TCTTATTATTTTTATTTCACTATTATTTTATTATCATTTTTTTTATCTTTTATTTTTATTATTATTAAAAGTTATACCCAAATACATTGTTCCACCCACCCCCCAAGCCCCTTTTAAACACTTGGTTTTCCCCAGACAAAAGAACACCCCAACCAAAAGGGGGACTACATTTCTAAACCCAAAAAATGGAAGAGTTGCATAAAAAATTCCAAACAAGCCCTGGTGCCGACTGCAACAGTGACCCCCCAACTACAACCCATCGACTTTAAAAAAAACTCAAAAGATGGAGCGTCCCAAAAACCAAACCCCTAAAGCTCGACTACAAAAAATCTTGATAACAATTTAAAAATTGCATTTTCAAAAAAAATTTGAAATCCCCCAATAATGTAAGATTATAAACCCAAATTTAGTTGTGGGAAAAGGGAAAAGACCCCTTGCTGACCCCTGCTTAAAAACTTTTCGCCAAAAAAAAAGACAAAAATTCCCCCCCGGATATCTGAAAAAACACTAAGTGAAATTGAAACAAAAGATCCTAAAAAAAAAAGGTATCAAAAATCCATTTTAAAAAGTAATTTACAAAAAAAAAAAAAAACAAAAATTCCCAAAAATTATTTGCGACAAGATAAAGGGAAAAAAATTTAAATGAACATTGCCCCGAAATTGAAAAATGTTTCCCCCCTAATTTTTAAAAGACAACAAAAACCCCCTACCAAGGGGGTTTCGAAACTCACAAAAGAAAATTTAAACCCACAAGGAAACTATCAAAACTGAAAAAATGGCTTGTTTTTAATTTTGATTGGGAAAAAAAATCAAAGAAAAGATGGAATCAATATTGTTTCAACTTTTTACAAAAAAAAAATAAAAAACTAAAAAACAACATTAATTTTTAAATCAAAGACAGCGAGGATGAACCCCCGCCACTGCGGAACCGGGAAAAATTATAAAACCATAAAAAATTTAAAAATAAAAAGGAAACCCCGGGAAAAAAGATGAAAAAAACAGCAGAAACTAATTAAGAAGGGTGGCGAAAGTGTTGAAAACTTCTTCCTTCAAACTCTGTCAAAATAGTTTTGGGAAAAAAAAGAAAAGGCCCCGAAGACCCGGGTAAAAAACATCCTTTTTTCAACCCTTCCCTCTAAAAAAAGGTGACCCACTCCAAACAACAATAAAAGACAAATTGCCTTAAAAAAGTTTTACAAGCAAAATTTTGTTGAAAATTTTTGCTGAAAGGAAAAGGGAATTGAAAATTAAGAAAGGAAAAATTTCAGACAACAAGCAGGTTTTCCCCCCTGGAAAAGGTACCAAAAAACCAAATTTTAAATTTAAAAAATTTATCATAGAAGGGAAAAAAGAGAACATCAAAAAACCTATAAACCCGTGTTTTCCCCTCGATTATGTTTAAAATTTTGATACTGTTTTTTTTTACGATATCCTCTGGGAAAAACAAAGTACGAAAAATGAAGTTTCCCAAAAAACCCTCATCCAATTAAAAAGCCTTTTAACCCAAAAAACAAAGCACTGTAAGAACCAATTTTTGGGTTTTAAAAGAATGGTTTTGAAGGGGCAAAAAAGGATTTCGACAGGGTTTTTCATTCTGTCTCCGCACCCCTTTAATATATATTTTGAAAAAAAAATTTTTGGAAAAGGTCCTAAAAGAAGTTTGAAGGAAAAACCCGTGGATGTTTGGGGGGATCAAAAAATCAAATTGGGTACCCCCGATGATATATTTTTTATTGCCAGCAGTTTTCACGAACCCCAAAAAAAAACAACTACTGATAAAGTTAAAAGAAGCAAGCGAAAAGGGTGGGTTATTTCTTAATGCCAAGAAAAATAAAAAAATCATGAAGATTCAAAGATAACCGGGCCCCCCTGAAAAATGATGAAAAATGTTAAATCAAAGGAATGATTGTGGAAAAAAGTTTAAAGAAATTTTACTTTTCTTGGAGCCGTTTTAACTTAAAACAAAAATGAAAGATTCACCCGGGGATTAAAAAAAAAAGAATTAACCATTGCCAAAAGCGCCAAATTTGCTCCCCAATCATCTGGGAAAACCCAAAGGGAAATTTTCCTTTTCGGACAAAACTGAGGTTTTTGCCCCATTAGTTTTTTTTCCCCAAAAAGCATCATATGGGGTTCCCGAAATGTTGGGTTTTTAAGTAGATGACAAAAAAAGATCAATAGTTTTTTTTTGAAAAGTGGTTTTTTAAAAGAAAAGGGAAATTTGGGATTTGCTTTGGGCCCAAAAAGAAAACAATGAAAGAAAATTTCTGAGAAAAATAAATTTTTTTTGGGGGCTCCGACTGGTTTTTTCATCTTTAAAAAGGGGGAAATTTTAAAATTTATTGGTCATGTTTAAAGGAAGTAAACCAAAATATTGAGAAAAAATTGCTGACGGGGGTGGGGATAGGAAACAGAGGGAAAAAAAGGGAAACCCCCAAAAACAAACTGGGCCCACCCAAAATCCCAAAATAATTTTTTTCGGGGGTGGGCCCTGGTATAAAATGGAAAAAAAGCTTAAAAAAATCGATTTAAGGGGGGCAAAAGGTGGTGGGAGGTCCCCGGCCCGCTCAAACTGAGCATACCGTTTTTATTTATGAGTAAAAATTTATTTTATTTATTTTTTTAATTTGTATCATTATCATTATTAATTTTTTTTAAAAATTTTTTATTTTGTTTTATTATTATTTTTAATTTTTAAATTTTATTTATTTCTTTTTTGTTTTTTTTGTTGTTTTTTTTTGTTTTTTGGGTTTTTTTATTTACTAAAAATTTATATTTTATTATTGGGGTTTTTTGTTGTTGTTGTTTTGTTGTTTGTTTGTTTTTTTTAATTTTTTTTATTTTTATTATTGTTTTATTTTTTTTTTTTATTGTTATTATTTTTTTTATTTTATTATTAGGATATATTAAACAAAATTTTTACTTTTTATTATCCCTTTTTTTTAATTTTCTTTTTAAATTTTTAGCTTTTGTAACTATTTTCTATTATTACTATTTGTTTTTAATTATTTATTATTTTTTTAAACTTTTAATTTTTTAAATTATTAAATTTTTAATTATTGTTATTATTTTTAAATTTTATCCAAATTTTTTTTCTTTTTTATTATTATTATATTATTATTATTTTATTATTTTATTATTAAATTAAAATTTTCATTTTTTTTCATTGTTAAATTTCTATCCCCTATTTTTAAATTTTGAATTTTTTCCCTTTTTAAATATTATTAAATTTGTAAAATTAAAAAATTTTTTTATTTTTATTAAATTTTTATTTTTATTTTTATTTTATTATTATTATCACATCATCATCATTTTTCAGGAATTTGGGCCCCTCATTATTATTGCCCCAATTTGTCATTATTATCAAATTTTTAAATTTTACTAAAATTTCCCCCATAATTTTTAATTTTTCATTTATATCAAAATTTTTAAAAATCTTTTTCATTCCCTTCCCTTCTCATTAAACATTAAATTAAAATTTTTATTTTTCTTAAAAATTAGTCCCCACTAATTTTTCATCACTAATTTTTTACATTTCATTATCTTATCATTATATTTAAATTAAATTTTTATCATCATCCCTTTTATTACTACTTTATTATTAGTATTTTCCTTTTCCCTTTTTATTATTATTATATATAAATTTTTTATTATTTATCATTTCATTATCATTATCCATTTTCATTTATCATTAAACATTATCATTACATTATCATTACATTATCTTATCATTATTTATTTTCCTTATTATTTATAATTATTATTTATTTTGTTTTTGTTTTCTTTTTTGTTTTTTTATTTTTTTTGGGTTATTATCATCATCATCATTTTTTAAATTTTTATCAAACATTTTCATATTATTTTTTTTAATTTATTATTAAATTTTTAGTATAGTAGTTGTAAAATTCCCCAAAATTTAAATTTTTTTTGCCCGTTTTTTTTTTTTTTTTTTTTTTTTACCAGTATTATCATTATCCTTATTTCATTGCTATTATCATTACTATTATTATTATTGTTGTTGTTGTTGTTGTTTTTTTATTATTATCATATCATTATTATTATTTTTAATTATTATTATTATTATTATTATTATTATTATTATTATTATCATTATCATCATCATCATTATTATTGTTATAATCATTTATTTA
>NC_051391.1:48566681-48571681 GCF_015228065.2 Penaeus monodon
AAACAGATATTTACTTCTCAGCGACGAAGATCTGAGCATTGACTAAAACAACAAACAGTTCAACGACATAATAAAGGAAGCTGCACTTGAAGTAGGGGTAAGAACGTCAAGCAAAGCTCCAGCAAGCTCTCGGTAGAAACTAAACAGTTTATGCAAAAATGTAGTGTCATGAAACTATTGTCAAACAGGGACAAAATAGAATATAGCTGAACTAATAGTAACGGAAATTCAATGCTCAAATAATAAATGAAAAGGTGATCTCAGGTACCAGCATGAAAACAGCTAAAAGAAGACTCAGAATAGGGAAAAATCAAGTGTATGCAATAAAGAAACTAGACAGAAGAAAATATAACAAGAATGAAATCATAATAGTAGAAGACTTTTACAGGGATCTACACAACTCAAATGACAGAAGCGAACGCGGTAACTAGAGACGTACCTAACATCACAACAGAAGAAATAAAAAGGGCGATTAAAGGCATGAAGAGAGATAAAACACTGGATGAAGACGGAATTACCATAGACCTTATAATAGATGCAGGAGAAATTGCAACTAGCCAATCATTTTAACAAATGCCTTCTCAACGGAAAAACTCCGAAAGCCTGGAAAATGCAACAATTATTGTTCACAAAAGTCATCACACCAAGCATCTCTGACAGTCTGGATTTTAACCAGCCTAGAGAACAGACAGGTTTCCGCAGTGGATTTTCAACAACAGACCACATCCACATGCTCACCTAAATAAGAGAGAGAGAGAGAGAGAGAGAGAGAGAGAGAGAGAGAGAGAGAGAGAGAGAGAGAGAGAGAGAGAGAGAGAGAGAAAAAAAATATATATATACATATATATATATATATATATATATATATATATATATATATATATATATATATATATATATATATATATATATATATATATATATATGAAACCCCTGTGTATGGCATTCATCGATTATGAAAAGGCATTTGACTCTGTACAAAAAAGCAGTACTACTCGAAAACAGGAAGTAGGAGGTATATTGTAAAATATTGGAAGATATATACGAAGATTGAACAGCAACGGAAACTGATAAAATACCTATTAAAAAAGGTGTTAGACAAGACGATACCATCTCTTCAAAACTTTTTACATCTTGTCTTCAGGAAATATTCAAGCTAGAATTGTAATGAGCACTAGGACACGAAGTAAGAATGACCCAAAAATTCGTCTGTGACCACCCTTTGTATACCTCACTTACTTGGTCTTTACGCATATGTTACTTATGTATACCTCATTTAATTAGTCTTTAACTGTAAGACAATTAGTAATTATTATTTTTGGAAAATTTATCGTGCATGTCAACCAAGAGTACAGTAAAATAAGTGTATGGAGTAGTTACCTTGACGAAAACTAAGACCCTTTTCATCTATGGCAAAAGGTGTGCAAATCGAAAATAAGGGAGGTATAGGACAGACAAGAGTGAAGATCGCCCCTTCATTTTCTAAGTCCCTTCCATGTTTACTTCGCGAGAATCAAATCAAATGTGACGCGGAACTCAGTACCAAGTAGTCCTTGTATTGCTACGCGCTCGTGAGAACGAATGTTTTGTCATTATCAGCGTCCGTTTCCTCGATTTCATGTATGCAATGCGTTCTTTTCCTTTTATTGTCCCTCACGTATTGTTACGTGTTTTGGTAAGTATTTATGCTATTCTGTACAATAACCGTGTGCGCATGCGCGTTTTGCCACCGGGAGATTTGACAGGCCAGCAGCGCCAATACGTCGAGGAACGCCGGTGAGCAATGTTTTATTTCAAGTGCTGCGTCGATTCCGGGTCATTTTCAAAGCCCTTTTGTGGATATACTGGACAAATAGACATTCGTTTCTATCACAGCCTGATATTTGAACCCATCCAGTGCCGCAAATGTTGAAAAAAGTGATTAGAAACTAAGCAATTGTGACCATAGCCGGAAGCGAATAAACGTTCGGTGTTTCGCGATATAAAGGTATGTGGTTTTACCCTGGGGGTCCAGGGGGCGTAGCCCCTTGGCTAGGCGAATATAATAACACGTTGGTGTAGGGGGCGTAGCCCCCTGGCTAGGCGCATATATTAACACAGGGGGTCCAGGGGGCAGAGCCCCCTGGCTAGGGAATATATAGATCGTATTGTATAAATCCCACAGGATTAAGGTTAGGTTGGTTTATTGGTTCGGACGCATTGGATTATGTGAAATCCCGTAGGTTTTTACCGAACGCTGGGTTTGGTTCCCGTAGATTTTTTCTCTCGAAAGTTGGCGCGTCGGTGCGTAGTGTTTGAAAGATGGCGGCGACGTCCGTAGAGTTTCACTGTCCGATTTTAAGCGTTTTTTGTGCTTGTTTTACACATTTCTGTTCGCTTTTCTTCTTATTTCAGCTTGTTTTACCCCACAATTTCCCTTATCTACTTCATGCCCTCCCCTGCTATCGGGACTTATCAAATCACATCAAGATTGTCGGCTGGAGAATGCTACTGAAAATATCATCAGATTCGTTGTCATCTCACGAAATCAAATCTGATGATATAAATATTGTCTGGGAAGACCCGGTTGTCATTTTCGATAAATTAACCTTATTTTTTTGGAAAGATGATATTTCATTTTCTTAGAAAGATAATACTTTATTTTACTATTTTTGTATCAGGTGCTATATATATTTATATTATTACATTAAGAAAAGGAAACTGTAAAATATGTGCGTTTACCCTACAAATTTCAGTTTTCTTTGTTTCCCCCCACAATGCGTTCTCTTTAATTAGAGGGTACGCAGTTATATTTCACTGTTGCTTGTTATATTAAGGTTCTATAATGGATATTTTAATGAAGAAACTAATATGAATTATTTTGTTACTGGAGAGATTCATTTAAGTTCCGGTTTTATGCATGTGTGATTAAGACGAACCATATGCTTGTAATATATGTGATCTGAGTAGATGTTAACATGTTAAGAATATACAGTGTTAAACCCTGATATTATAACCATAACCAGAGAGAGAGAGAGAGAACCGAAACAAGTGCCTGGTAAATGCCCGAAAGAGCTAGTGGCTGACACGTGGCACTTGGATACCATTCAGATGTTTCTCTGTTATTATTGAGGTTTTAAAACCCATTCAAGGAGTAAGTGTTATTGAAGTTTATAATAGAATAATACTATATATGCTAAAATGAGGGTTTCATGAAAATAATATAATGTATGAATATAAAACTACTCAGATCGTATATAATGACATGAATATACACAATTTGTTTGTTTGTCAAAAGTAATGTTCCTACAAGAAATCAGTTATATTGAATCTTTTGTTTTATCATTCCTAAAATAGAACAATTTTTTAGGAATGTTTTTTTTATCGGTTTTCCTGTTTTGTTGTTTTGTTTGCTTCATGAGATGTCCTTGGAGAGATGGACCAGATGTAAACCAGATGCCATCCTTAGGAATCTTTTGAACTGATACAGTGAAGAAATGAAGGAATTTGATGTAAGTCTGTACAGACAAAGGATTCAAGAAGGAAGACTGAAATTAGATCATCAGTAACCCTCTTATGATTATTATATTTTTATAGTGTGGGTTCATCAAGAGTATGACTCAGGTAATGATACAGGAGAGCTCACACTTGACGTTAATTAACAGTGCCCCCTCTAGATAAAACCCGAGTGGATTTCCCAGTAGAAAGGGAAATAGTGGCTTTGACCATAGAGAGGAGTGGGCGCAATACAGAATGAAAAGTAAAGGGTATTAAAATAGGAGACGAGTACCTAAATAATCTAAGATTTGCAGAAGATAATGTTCTCTTCAGTGAATCTGCAAATGAAATGCAGCAACTAATAAAAGATCTGAATAGAGAAAGTCTGAAAAAGATCATGTTCAATTCAAACAGACACATGTACTAGGTGAAGTGCTGGAGGTGGTGGAGAAGTATTTATACCTAGGGCAACTGATACAGACACACACATCTAGCAAAGAGGAAATTAAGCAGCACATCAGTCTAGGTTGGAGCCCCTTCGGCAGACATAGTAGCATACTAAGAGGCTCCTTGCCATTATGTTTAAAGAGAAAAGTCTTTAACCAATGCGTCCTCCAAGTTATGACCTATGGATCAGAAACATGGACTACAACCAAATTACTGGAGAGGAAACTAATAAGAGCCCAGAGAGGGATAAAGAAGTTGATGCTGGGACTTTGCCAAAGAGATCGGATAAGAGCAACGTGGATCAGGGAACAGACAAAAGTGGAAGATATACTTGTGAGCATGAAAAAGAAAAATGGCAGGTCATATATACTGGAGACAGTTGGACAAAGAAGGTAACAGACTGGGTTATAGATTACATAAAGAGGCCAAAAGCCAGAGCAATGGCGGGATGGCCTAAAGAAATAACGAAATTTAGAGGCCACACTAAAAAGTGGAAACAAAAAAATGCAAGACAGTCAAAGTTGTAAAAGATAGGGAGAGACCTACATCTTACAGTGGATTAATTCATGGCGATGATGATAAAGTGGGACCATAGATGCATGACGAAGGAAGATCAAGCAAATATCATTCAGAACTATAAATCACTGTACTATATGAATAACCAATAGGAAGCTTGCAATAAAATGCATGAATATCATGAGCTAATGAAAACCATCTCAATGGCAACACCAACCACAGTTGACTGAGAAGTGGATGTGGCCAGTAGTACGTTGCCAAGTCACCTTACTTGGAGTAATTTTCTTATATATATATATATATATATATATATATATATATATATGTATGTATATATATATATATTTATATATATATATATATATATATATATATATATATATATATATATATATATATATACATACTTTTTTTTTTTTTTTTTTTTTGTTTTTTGTTTAACAATACTAGCTACTGCAAGGGATGTGAACCCCTTTTGTTCTGCTGGCAACATCTGGCGGGACTTCGCATTATGCTGCAGCACACAGACTGTCAGAAACTGCTGGACTATTTGAGTAAAT
>NC_051391.1:48631681-48634181 GCF_015228065.2 Penaeus monodon
AATAATATATAATAATGATGATGATGATGATAATAATAATAATAGTAATAATAATAATAATAATAATAATAATAAAATAATAATAATAACAAGAGTAAGAATAATGGTTATTATAATGAGAATGATAATAATGATAACAATAATGATAATGATATTAATAATGATGATGATAATATAATAATATCTATTATCATCATAATCATGATAATATGTGTGCGTGTGTGTAAATATGCATATATATATATATATATATATATATATATATATATATATATATATATATATATATATATATATATATATATATATATATATATATATATACATGACCCCCACTCACTAAGCAATCAGTGTTAGAGGCTAGAGCGGAGGGATCCCATGCCCATCCCCCCCCCATCAGCGCAAACCAATTTCCCCCCCCCCCCCCTCAAAAAAATAATAAAAATCGATACACGCTTAACAGGCGGATCAATACGTTACACATGACTGACCAAATGAAGCCAGAGATGAGTCATTAGTATGATTTATCAGTGAATGCGTATTAAGTACACAATTATCGGCATGAGCGATATGAGAGATAAGCTTTATCATTGTTGTTCACTAGCGATTAATTTCCCGGACGCCATTGTAATCCCAACAGGGAAGCATATTTGTGGGGCCGTTCTCTCTCCCTCACTCTCTGTTAGGTCTTCTTAATTATTTTTCTCTACTTTTTTGTAGTTTTTTTTCCCAAATAATTTTTTTTTATGTTTCACTTTTAAATGTTTCGTGCTCTCGGTCTTATCATTCACCCCTTTTTGTTTTATTTTTGTCACTATTTTTAACCCTTCCCTTCCCTTCCCCTTTTCCTTCCCTATAAAATTCATGTCATTCTTTATCCTAATATCTAATCCATCTCCCTCCTCATCTCCTCCTTCTTCCTCCCTCTTTAATTTTATCTCCCTCCCTTGATGTACCTATCGGATCCCTCTCTGCTTCTCCTCTCTCAATTCCTTCCTCCTTTTTCATCTTCGATTGTACCTCCAAGTCATTCTCCTTTCTACCTTCTCCTTCTCTCCCCTTCACTCTTCTCCTCTACTAACCCCTAAAGCTTTCCTTTTATTTCTCCCTTCCTCTTTACCATCTTCCCTCTTTCCCTTATCATTCCACCAGGCTTTTTCTCTCTCCTTTCTCCCTCTTCCCCATCGCCCCCCTCAGCCCGTCTCTCACAGTATCTCATGTCTCTCTCTACTTTTTTTCTCTCTCCCTTCCCTCTCCCCTTTCGTCATTGGATCTCTTAGCTATCTCTTTTACCGCCCCTCCCTCTTCCCCCCTTCCCACTCTTCTGAATCTCCAAGTATTCTCCCTCTCCCTCTTCAACTTCCTCTCCCTCATCCAGTGTACATGTAGCATATCTTTCATTTTGTTTTTCCTTTCCCTCTTCCCTCCCCCTCCCCTATCACATTGTACCTTCGTACCATCTTTTCCTATCTTCTCTCCTCACTCTTCCCTTCCCTCTCCCCTATCCCACAGTAGCTCCAGACCGCCATCCCTTCTACCTTCCTTTCCTTCTTCCCCCTCCCTCTCTCCCCTATCCCACTGCACCTCCAGACCGTGTTTTCCTATCTTCTCTCTTCCCTCTTCCCTTCCATGTCCCCTCTCCCTCACCTATCCCACTGTACCTCCAGACCATCTTTCCTTTCCTCTTCCTTTCCTTCTTTCCCTCCCTCTCTCCCCTATCCCACTGTACCTCCAGACCTCGACGCGTCCCCCCAACGAAGAATAATTCCACATGAATATTTTACTACGATTGCAGGCTGATGACTGTAAGCTGATGGTAACCTGGCCGTAAAGAACATCGTAATGTGGTCATTTCGTGTCCAGGAATACTCCAAGGTGGAAAAAGATGGATTAAAACGGAGTAAAAGAGCGAGGGATCCTTTGTTGATTCATTTATCCTATACTTGAAGGGAATATTTTACTTTGTTTTTCTTTATACTTATTTTTGGTACTTGTGTCGCCCATTCTTTGTTTGTTTGTTTCTTTCTCCTCTCTCTCTCTCTCTCTGTCTCTCTCTCTGTCTCTCTCTCTCTCTCTCTCTCTCTCTCTCTCTCTCTCTCTCTCTCTCTCTCTCTCTCTGTCAGTGTTCTTGATACCACTGCTGACTACCAATTTGACAAGGTTGTGTTGAGGGCGTTCCATTGCTGTGGTTTCAGTGGTTTGGTTGACTTAAACTCACGGTCTGGGTGCAGTGTTTATTGTGAGAGAAGGTTATTGGTAACATAGCGTAAGACGGAGATACCAAGTGGCCGGCTTGTGCAGAAGTAGAGAATCGGGCAACGGTTAGGCCCGGAATGACGGGAGGCCTGGAGGGTGGCCCCCGGGAGGAGGTAGCGTCCGAGCGGGACCGTGACTCGAAGTAGAGTGCTTGAACGGTTCAAGGCGAAGGTCAAGGGACATAAGTGATGTGCATGTGGCTTAGGTCAGTACGGCGGCGATGTCATGGGCACGCTACCCTCAT
>NC_051391.1:48679181-48686681 GCF_015228065.2 Penaeus monodon
ATTTATTTTTAATTTTAATTATTTTTTTTTTTCTATTTATATATATATTTTTTATATTATTACTATTTTATATATAAAAACACCACCCCCCCACCCCCCCCACACACACCCCCAACCACCCATAAAAAAAAAAAAATATATATATATTATATCTATTTTATATTTTATATTTTTAATATAATATATTATTAATATATTTTTTATATATATAATATATATATTTTTAAATATTTAAATATTTTATTTATATATATATATATATATATATATATATATATATATATATATATATATATATATATATATGTATATATATATATATATAATATTTGTATATACGCACACACATATGTACGAATATATATATAACATATATGTAAAGCTAGAACACTAGGTTAGAAGAAACACATTTGCAAACATGTAAATGTATTTTTGAATCTGAAGTAAATTAACGATCGCAAATGTACGGTGTAGACAATCGTTTACATTATGGTATTGGTGCCACGTGTTCACATATATTATTTTACATACTTTTTACAATGAACGTGTTCATGACTGCATTACTATAATAACTGATGAAACTTTATATACGCTATTCTGAGTAATATAAAGGTATTAATTTAATCTATGTATGTGTTGATCCTTTTATATGTGGCAGCACGCTGGCCTGAGACAATTTTCAGACAGTCTCAAATTTTAGTCTCAGAATCTTTCGTGGATTCTGATTCAGAATGTTCAGTATTTTTCTTACGAACAATAATTCTTAGTCCTTTATAACCTCATACCCCTCTACCTTGATTACCTTGTCCCTATGGCCTACCCTCTACCATAGACGGAAAAAAATACACACACACACACACACACACACACACACACACACACACACACACACACACACACACACACACACACACACACACACACACACACACACACACACACACACACACACACACACACACACACACACACACACACACACACACACACACACACCACACACCTATTCAACACTGAAATAAAATAAGGATATACATTAAGGAAAACCATGACGTTAAGTTTTATAGTGTTTTACTCAGCCATTGTATATAAGTTTAAGCCAAAAGACAAGCTAGGAGAACTAGCCTTTCACAATGATGAGACAAACTGACAAACTGTTAAAAGATTCTTGTATATATCCTCCCTTTTAGGGCCATTTATGTAAAATACTTCAAACAGAAAGAAAACTATGGCTAGTCTTCCCGTTTATTTTATTTTATTTATTTATTTTATATATATATATTTTTTTTTTCATAAAAACTAATGAAACTTTAAAAAACATTATTTTCAGAAAACAAACAGAAACCTCTTTTGTATGTGTGTCTGTATGTGGTTATTCCTTTATTCTTTCCTCCTCCATCTTACCTTTCTTTCCTCTTTACTCAAAAGACTTCCACAAAAAAAAAAAAAAATCTCCGACAACCGTTTCTCCAATCTAATTTTCCTCATTCGTTTTTTGCCACTCTTTCCTTTTCCCCTTCCTATGCATTATTCCTTTACATCCTTTACACCAGTTCTGAGAAAAAAACCTGAGCAACATCCTTCTTGCAACCTCCTCCCCTTACCTGCACCCAACCCCTGCCTCCTCTTCGTTAAATAATCACCTTTACATTACAACTTCTAGAGAACAAACTCCAAGATAACATGCACAAAGCAGTCATAAACTTCTTTCCTCATTATATGCCAGAGATGCAGCACCTCCGTAACTGCAGTGAGCTTATAATTCCGGGTTTTCTTATCATGCTTGTACGCTCATATATGTGGAACGCTGGTAAAGATAATCATAAATAAGTTTTGATATGGAATGGGAATAGTGAAAGAAACGGAAAATAAAAAACAGTCTGTTTACTTATTAATATCAATATTTATCGATCTACCTTTTTATATTCATACTATTTATATCTCAGGATATGAATAGTAATGAAAAAAAAAAAAAGTAAAAATCCTTTTTTCGTTTACCGGAACTCAAACGAAAATATCAATCAAGAGATGATACAAAAATGGAAAGAAAGAAAGAAAAAAAATGCTTGAGGGATGAAGCGAATAGTACCTGTACCATGAGCCTATACTATAATAATGTAGTGTTAAAGCCAATTCCTTTCCTTTACTTTTAACCCACTTTACCCCAGTAACCATTTAAACTTTCATTGAGTCGACTGGGAAAATGTATGCATGTATTTATGTATGTGTGTGAGTGAGTGAGTGTGTGTGTGTGTGTGTGTGTGTTGTGTGTGTGTGTGTGGTGTGTGTGTGTGTGGTGTGGGTGTGTGTGTGTGTGTGTGTGTGTGTGTGTGTGTGTGTGTGTGCGCGCGTGCGTGCGTGTGTGAGTGTGGTACATACATACATATATATATATAAATATATATAATATATATATTATATATATATATATATAATATATATATATATATATATATATATATATATGTATGTATGTATATAAATATATGTGTATATATATACTTTGAATATGTATATGCATATATATATAATATATATAGTATTATATATATATATATATAGTATATATATTATATATATTATATATATATATATATATGGTGTGTGTGTGTGTGGTGTGTGTGTGTGTGTGGTGTGTGTGTGTGTGTGTTGTGTGTATGTGTGTGTGTGTGTGTGTGTGTGTGTGTGTGTGTGTGTGTGTGTGTGTGTGTGTGTCTTCGCCAGAAATACATGTATTTCTGACGCAGATACAATCGAAACCGGTCAAATACATCTCTTGTATTGTGAAGATATTAATTCTCATTCATACTTTTTTTCACATACTTTTCACTGTTCTGTATTTTACTTGTTCTCGTTCTCCATCTCTTAGAGTGTCACGAAAAGAGCAGAAAACGACACAGCGGAGACGCCATGTTGGAAAACAAAACAAAAGAAGAACAAGAGTGCAAGATAGAAAAAGACGAAATGGAAGACGAACAAGAGGAGAAGGAGAAAATGGAGGAGGAGGAGAAGGATGAGAGAGGGGAGATGGAGGAAGAAGGGGAGAGGGAAAAGGAGGAGAAAGAGGAGAAGGAGGAGGAAGGAGAGGAGGAGAAGGAGGAAGAAGGAGAGGAGGAGAAGGAGGAGGAAGGAGAGGAGGAGAAGGAAAGGAAGGGGAGAAGGAAAAGGAGGAGAAAGGAGGGGAGGAGAAGGAGGAGGAAGGAGAGGAAGAGAAGAAGGAGGAAGGGGATGAGGAGAAGGAGGAGGAAAGGGAGGCGATGGAGAAGGGGGAGGATGGGGGGGAGGAGGAAGGGGAGGAGAAGGAGGAGGAGAAAGGGAAGGAAGAAAAGAAGGGGGATGAGGGGTAGGAGAAAATTGAGAAAGGGGAGAAGGAGAAGGAGGAGGAGAAGAAGAAAAGTGAATTAACAAAAACGGAGATAGCAACGAAGGAACGAACGAGAGAAGTCGAGATAAAATAAGATGAAGAGGACGAGGATGAAATGGAAAAAAAGGATGAGGAAGAGGAGTTTCCAAGTCACGAAGAAGAAAAAGAGAGAGAGAAAAAACGAAGTGGAAGGCTACTACTACTAAATCGAGTATCAGGAGGTACATGGCCGAGGAACCGGAGACAGGGATCGTAACTCGAAAATGGTAAAATATCTATATTAGACGAACTACAAAAAGATTATGGGAAGCAACCGAGAAAAGCGAGAAAAGTAATAAGAAAATACAAAATACTTTCCAAAGAACAAATACCAACGATTAAAGAAGAGCTGAAGCAAAAACTCCAGGTTAAGGCACAAAGGTTACGTAGATATAACAAGCGCTAAAAGTTTTTTAGGCAGAATAAAATGTTCGAGACCGACGCGAAGAAGTTTTACCGCGAAATAGGAAAATAATTTTTTTTTGTGGAAGCTGTACCATCTGAAGAACGGGTCCGGGAATTTGGAACAATATTTGGGGAAAAGATAAATAATTAATCAAAAACGCATGGATGCAAGATATTGAGAATAGCACTAGGGATATTCCCGAACAAGAATATGAAAATATTACTACTGAAGAAATTCAAAGCGCACAAAAAAGTCCCATAAATGGAAATCACCTGGGGTTGACCAGATCCCAAATGTTTGTCTTAATACTCTTTCTTCGGCTCATGCCAAATTAGCATCTAATTTTAATTCAATTATGATAGAACCTAACTTAACACCTAAATGGTTATGTCAAGGGACTACTTATCTCTTGGCCAAAAGTAACGAAACAGAGAACCCAAAAAATTACAGACCCATTACATGCTTATCAACTTCCTATAAATTACTTACTTCAATCTTAACTGAAAGAACCTACATACACATGGAAGAACAAAATATTTTTCCCAACGAACAAAAAGGGTGTTTCAAAGGATCATACGGATGTAAAGATCAATTGCTCATAAATAAAATGATTTTGCTTGGATCGACTATAAAAAAGCCTTTGACAGTGTCCCACACTCTTGGATCTTAAAATCCTTAGAAATGTTCAAAGTCTCTCCTATCTTAATCAACTTTCTTCGAAGCAGCATGACATTATGGGAGACGAATCTTTCTTTCAGCCACGTAAACGGTATTCTCTTTTCAAACGAAATGCGAATCAGATGAGAATCTTCCAGGGCGACTCTTTTTCCCCTCTTTTATTTTGTATGGCACTTATTATGGCACTCTCCCTGCTTCTTAACAACACGGGTATGGATATAAGATCATGGACAAGAAGATCAATCATCTTTTCTATATGGATGACTTGAAACTTTACACTCAGAATGATGGTGAACTGGAAGGGTTGTTGAAAACCGTAAAAGATTTTAGTGATGACATAAGTATGGAGTCTGGTCTCGATAAGTGTGCTAAAGCAACTTTTAAGCAGGGAAAACTAGTTACATCTGACAATATAGAGTTAAGTGTTGATACTGTATAAAGCAGTTAGATCAGGAAGAAACCTATAAATATCTAGGAGTAAACGAAGGAGATGGTATGCAACAATCGTAGATGAAGAAAAAAATACGTACAGAAAGCATCCGAAGAGTAAGGTCAATCCTGAAAACGAAATTAAACTCGAAGAACAAACTAACAGCAATCAACACTCTTGCAATACCCGCGGTTACATATAGTTTTAACGTGATAGACAGGAACTTAAGTGAACTCAAACAAATTGACACCAAAATTAGGAAACAATTGACATGCAACAGAATGTATCACCCTAAATCAGACGTAGACCGTCTGTATGTCCCTAGAAGTAAAGGAGGTAGGGGGATGATGCAGTTGGAATTATCGTACAAACAACAAACGATTGGTCCTCTTGCAATACTTAGATCTAACCAACGATTGGATGCTTCAATTAGTTAGAGTACATGAAAACTCTCACACTCGGTAGTAAAGGAATCAGATAAGTTTTCTCAGGAACTGGGTATTGAGAGCGAAAACATCGAACATATGTCGCCAACATTAGCTGCTAAACATAGAAAACAATAAGCGAAGAAGGTCGGACAAGAAAAACTTGAATATAGATGACATGAAAAGACTCTCCACAGACAGTTTGCAGCTCGAAGCAAACACACTGATGTAGATGAAACCGCGACCCATCAGTGGCTTAGAAGTTCTGGACTTAAAGGGGAAACAGAGGGTTTTATTCTTGCAGCCCAAGATCAAAGTTTGTTTACCAGAAACTATCAAGCTGACATCTTACACAATGGCACTGACCCAAAGTGTAGGTTTTGTGAAGACAAGGTTGAGATGACCTTGTGTCTGGTTGCTCAATATTAACACTGAATGAGTACCAAAATCGCCACGACAGAGTGGACAAGTACCTGCATTGGAAGATCTGCAAGCACTTTTCTATCAGAATGCAAGGTAAATGGTACGAACACCATCCAGAGCCAGTTACTGAAGGTAAAGATGTTATAATCTTATGGGACTTTCCAATTCACACAGATCGTACTATACAGGCGAATCATCCAGATATCGTCATCAAGGACAAAATAAAAAACACCTGCCTGTTTATAGATATGAGCATCCCTTCAGACAGAAACGTCTCAGCGAAAGTGTTCGAGAAGATATCAAAGTATAAAGACCTGGAAATACAGGTGGAAAAGATGTGGCATTTAAAAACCAAAACTTTGCCTGTTGTTATTGGAGAACTTGGCCTTATAAAGAAAGGTACTGATAAGTTTCTTGAACAAATACCGGGAAATCCAAAATTAGAAGTCAAAAAAATAGTTTTAAACAGCACAGCGCATGTTCTCAGAAGAGCCTCATCGATATGAAGTATTTTTCTGTTCGTGAATTGACTTGGCTGGATGTTTTAATTTGTAATTGTTCTGCATATTTTTGCATATTTTTGTTGATGTTCCATTACCTCAAACTTCAATCACCCTAGGTCGCTGGTAGTGACTCGGTGTTTGATTTTAATTGGGGAGGTGCGAGAAAGTGGAGAAGACGTTGGTGCGATCGGGACAAGGCTCGATGGAAGTGGACGCAATAACGGACTGATTGATATGTGGGAGAGTGTGGACGAGGAGTGGCGTTCGGGCGGAGAGAGATCTTGCTGTCAGGAGAGACACTGAGAACGCAGGGCGGTAACGAAGATCAGATTATGTTCATCTGTTCAAAGGGAGAAGGAGAAGAGCGGCGCACATTTGACGAGGAAGAACAGACGAGCGTCGCAGTGACGTCGCGAAGGGGAAGGAAAGACCACCAAAGGACGCCACGAGGACTGGAGGACAAGTCGCACTCAAGGGAGAGAGGTCCGCGAGCAACACAGCGACGCCGCCCTCGGCCGCAAGGAGGAGGATGGCTCGGAGGGCGGCAGATCGATGCCTCAAAGACGCCCTCTCCCTCGCCGGGCTTCCTGCCCCCCCTGGCGAGGCTCCCGAGGCGAGGAGCCAAGACGAAGAGGACGCTCGGCTTGGGCGGCGTCAGGGGCGGCACCCGAGAGGCCCCTGCGGCTGCGCCCGAGGAAGGGGAGGGAAGGCTCAGAGGCAGGCTTCCTGCTGACGCGGACGAGCTCGTACACAGTCGGACGCACGCACGCACTCACGCAAGTACGCACGCATGCAAACGCACACGCAGACAAACACACACACACACACACATGCAAACGCACACGCACACACACACACACACACACACACACACACACACACACACACACACACACACACACACACACACACACGCACGCACACACACACACATATACACACGCAAACGCACACGCAAACACACACACACACACACACACGCAAACACATCTGTACTGAAATGTGTGTGTGTGTGTGTGTGTGTGTGTGTGCGTGCTCGTGTCTGTGTGTATATGTGTGTGTGTGATGATCATGTTGATGATGTGGATGCTGCTGCTGCTGCTGCTGATGATGATGATGATGATGATGGTGGTGGTGGTGGTGGTGATGATGATGATGATGATGATGATGATAACTTTTTTTCTTTTTTTTTCAAGTGCCCTGTCCCACAAGGACGTTGGCGATCATGGATT
>NC_051391.1:48699181-48704181 GCF_015228065.2 Penaeus monodon
ACTATGACTATGACTATGACTATGACTATGACTATGACTATGACTATGACTATGACCATGACTATGGCTATGATTATGACAATTATTATCATTATCATTATCATTATCATTATCACAATCACATTCACAATCACAATCACAATCACAATCACAATCACAATCATAATCCTAATCATAATCATTATCATCATCATCATTCTTATCCTCCTCCTCCTCCTCATCATCATCACCATCTTCATTATCACCTTCATAATCATCATCATCATAATCATCTTCATAATCATTATCCTCACCATCGTCATCACTAGTATCAATCTGAAAAAAAAATATTGCTATGTTGGAATATTTCATTATTAATGGTAATGGTAATGTAATGGATGTGTATGATTATAATGGAGGTTTTAGAAACGCAAACTTATGGATTTCTCTCTCGGCAGTCTGTCTCTCAAATAAGCCGAACAAGAAATATGTCCCTTCAGAGCAAACTCTACGGGGCCTTCACGCCAGATTTAAGTAATAATAGTATTCTCCCGCCTTTAACGCAAACTGGATGGACGGACGGAGCTGGTTGGATACTGTGGCTGCCTTGGAGGCGAAGACACCATCCCTTGTTGGAGAAGAAGAGGGCACACTAATATCCAATAATGAGCGGGATCTTGAGTGTACATTTTTTTTTATGTTAATCTGTCTTCAGAACAATAAATTATGGAAGCCTGTCAGAATAATTAATTATGGGAGCACATCAATATAATATGCCACAACTATCACCACGAGGAGCGCCAGTGTTAAGGGATGTGGGCTTGAAGAAATCAAAAATAAAGAAACTAATTTAGTTATATCCATAAAAAAAAACTTTTAATTGATACTTCACTTCTTTAAGTTATCATAATTTTTAAGAAGGATCTTCATCTCTTAAGACAAATTATCTCTTTTATTAATATTTTCACACACAATCATTTGGATTTGCCTTGCCAAAAATAAAAAATAAAAACCTGGTACGTAAAGATACGCACCTTTCTACCTGTGCTCCTTGGAACACAGATGTATAATTAAATGATTCTTACCTTTTCGGGCAGTAGCTGCTACAGGCTAAGGCAGGAGGTACCCTAGACTGGGATGTCTTCTATGCTTTGTATGTGTGTTTTTTAACGGATTTTACTGGATAGTAATATTGCAGCACACCATCGAACAAGGTATTTTTGGGTTGAGAAATGTTTTATTAAGTGGCAAAGTATTCGTCTCGTAGGCTGGTGCTCTTCTTTTGTTTTTTCTTGTATAGTGGCTTCCATTTTCTTTCCGTGAACAAGCGGAGTCCAACTTTATACATTTTTTCATGCTCTTTATTGTTTTGAAGGAACTAGCTTTCAGTTCCCTTTTAGTATCTCAATTTTAGCGAAATTTGATCCTTGTATTACGAACTTTTTAAATCTTTTTTGATTTGTCAATTTATGATAAAAGAATTCAGGTGTTCTGTGATGTTTCTTTTACTTTTCTTCTGGCAAATGTTAAATAAAAGCTTTGCTGATGACCTGTAAGGGAGTAAACCGAAGAGCTTTGCTGCTGACCTGTAAAGGAGTAAACCGATAAGCTTTACTGATGACCCGTAAGGGAGTAAATCATTCAATATTCCGAAATAGCCGTATCTTAAATCCTTCACACGTGGTTAATTCACGTGCTCGTCCTCCTGCTGGTTCTTACCTTTTACACTACACACACCCCAACATTTGTACATAATCTGTCCCTCATTTCCCACAAGGATAATTACACATTGACAAAGTATACCTCGTTCCCGTACATATTACACGGGTGGTGACAGTGAGCGCTACTGTTGGACATTTCTTCACAGTAAGACACGAACAATGGAAATATAATATGGCTTAAGGATCGGTATACTACAGTAACCCTGATAACGAATAACGATAATAACAATCTCTTATCAATGGTATCTACTAATACTGATTGCTACAAGAGCAACAGAAAAAGAATATTACATTATAAGATAACAGAGTCGATAAACTGCAGCAGTAAAATAGACATAGATAAGTAGCCAAAGAGACAGACCAAAAGATAGATAGAGAGGTAGACACACACACACACAAGTATATATATATATATATATATATATATATAATATATATTATATATATATATAATATATATAGAGATAGAGAGAGAATAAAAGAGAGAAGATAGAGATGATGAATGAGAGATGAGAGATGAGAGAGAGATAGAGAGAGAGAGAGATACAGAGAGAGAGAGAGAGAGAGAGAGAGAGAGAGAGAGAAAGAGTGAGAAGCAGATAGTTAGACAAATAGATGGATAGATACTGCATATAAATATATAGATAGATAAATAGACAAACCGACAAATAGATGAATAGACTGATAGATACTGTATAGAGATAGATATAGACTGATACAGAGAGGGATCGGTAAGGAATCTAATTTATTCAATCCTTCATGCAGGCCATTGCGTATTCAACCGGAAATCACTTACAAAACCTTTCCTTCGCCTGCACCGAACTCCATAGCATTCCCTCGTAGACTTGATCAAACTCCACCACAAGCGAAATTCTCAAATTACCAGTACTATGAAAACAAAAGACTAATCCTAACAGCTACTGCCTCCGTTGGTTGAAATTTGATCTACGGAATTATTAGAGTTGTTTATAGGCAATTGAGTTTCTCGGCGACCGTCCATGAATATATGCAGGAAAACGAAATTCGGTAGAAATCTCGTTTTCCGCCCACTGTGCTGGCTAGGCTGCCGTGCGGACCGCGGGTGTAAGGAATCATGGCGAGTTGTAAATACTGTGTAGTTTTATTTGCATTTAGAGTTAAATTTTGAGAGTGTTGGCATTGCCTTTCTGATGTCTGAAATGCCCTGGTCGTGTTTAGAAGTAAATTGCTTTGTTATAACAATGGGATTATATATACATGCATGCATACATACATACATACATTATAATAAATCAAATCATATATAAATACATTATATATATTAATATATATATTTATATATATATATTATATATATTATATATATTATATATATATATATATATATATATATATAATATATATATATATATATATATATTATACAAAATAATATATATATATATATATATATATATATATATATATATATATATATATATATATATATATATATATATACATATATAAACATATACACTGAGCGTTGGCTTTAGGTCTCATGATTACGAAAAGAACGAACACGAAAGCAATGATAATGATCTTGAAATATTGGCTGACAAAGCTAAAACAAGCTGAATTCGAACGGTTTATTTCAAAACAACTTTTAACTACCTGACTTGTAGCTGACATGGTGTTTGTCAGAATTACCGACCTTCGAAGTTTCGAAATAATTTGTTCGGATCTAGATTAAAAAAAAAAAAAAAAAAAAAAAAATCTGGGGTAAGATTAATTGGAAATCGTGTTTCCTGTTATTTAAACAAGGCTTTTGCGGATCAAAAACACTGACAGTTAACCAACATGAAAAGCAAAATCCGCGGAAACAACTTCACATCAAGTCAAATATAAAAAATTTATATGTGAATAACTGTTTTTCTCCCGATTTCACTAATATGTTAATACGTATCAGATATGGGAGCAATCCGGGAAGACAAACAAACAAATTGACAAAAAAAGATATGGAAAATCAACAAGAAAAAATTTACACAATCAGGTCGGACAATGTCTCATTACTGGGGGGAGAATTTACGGTTTGTTATCACGACTTAGCGAAGAAATACAACCCTGATGGAAGGTAAGATATTTCATCAATTTTCGTGAAATGTTCAAATAGAGAGAGAAAAAAAATACACCTTAAGTTTATCTAATATTATCGCCATTGCTGTTGTAATTCCATATATAATTAACTGTGAGTAGGATTAACGCAATACAAAAAAATGCTCACAAATCTTCATCTATCTGAAGGCGAGGATCACGTATTTGTTTGATAGAAAACAAAAAAAACTCAACGGTGATATGTCAAGTTTGCTTGAACTGCGGTTTTACCAGTCAAGTATTTATTTTTTGTATGATTATTTGCCTATTAACAGTTTAACTATGGACATATATACACATTGCGTGTGTGTGTTTTTTTTTTTTTTTTTTTTTTTTTTGTGTGTGTGTGTGCGTGTGTGTGTGTGCGCGCGTGTGTGTGTGTATGTGTGAGAGAGAGAGATGAGGGACGGTATCCTGTTTCACTTAGGAAGTCCTCTGTTTAATTCTTAGGGGAAGAATTTACTTCGGCTCATCATGAGACCCCACATACTGTGGCATGACGATAAGGGTTACGTAGAAGAGTGTAGGCCTGCGGAAAGGGAGCGGCCTTTGATCTTTGGTCAGGTAATATGCACACGCACACACACACACACACACGCACACACACACACACACACACACACACACACACACACACACACACACACACACACACACACACACACACACACACACACACACACAACACACACACACACACACACACACACACACACACACACACACACACACACACATACACACACACGTGTGTGTGTGTGCCTGGCTCACTCACAGCCAGATAAACAGCATACCTTTCGCCACTTCAATCGACTATTTGGGTTTCTGCATATACATCATATCATCATCATTTAACGGTAGGTTCATGTCTGAGCCGCCGTGGTCACAGCATGATACTCAATTGCAGTTTTCACGTTGTGATGCTGTTGGAGTGAGTACGTGGTAGGGTCCCCAGTTCCTTTCCACGGAGAATGCCGGTGTTACCTTTTTTAGGTAACATTCTCTCTTATTTTATCCGGGCTTGGGACCAGCACTGACTTGGGCTGGCTTGGCCACCCAGTGGCTAGGCAGGCAATCGAGGTGAAGTTCCTTGCCCAAGGGAAACAACGCGGCGGTCGGTGACTCGAACCCTCGAACTCAGATTGCCGTCGTGACAGTCTTGAGTCCGACGCTCTAACCATTCGACCA
>NC_051391.1:48714181-48724181 GCF_015228065.2 Penaeus monodon
TCCTGAATCCTGAATCCCGAACCCCGAACCCCGAACCCCGAACCGAACTTGGGTAATCCAGCGGGCGGCGCTCAAACACGCTGGAGATGATTCCCGCCCACACAACCTACTCAACACTGTTAATACTGCCAAACCATGTATTGTGTAATAACAAAATGTGTGTAAATAAAACTTACAATTTGTCGTTTCCCGAGTTTCCTCTTGAGCTTCGCACACTTCGACCCCGTAGGTGGCGAATAAGCCTTAATGAATGTAGTTATTTGCGAGTTTTTATCGCCCCTTTTACTAGTAAGGTCTTATTTTTTTATTTTTTTTTTTATTCTTTTACCCATTAATTTCTTTTTTCCATGATTTCAAGTTTTTTTAGGATTTCAACACCGAATCCCCCCCCCCCCTTTTATGTTACAAAATGTTTTAAAAGTTATTTTGTTTTTTTTATATTCTAAAATTGCTTAAATGCTCAATTTTATTTATTATCATTTTATCTACCTTACGTAATTGTTTTATAGCTCTAAATATTTTAATTTTGTTTTTCCTGTTTTTATAGTCGGCTGCCACGTCACCATCTCAATAATTTACAATAATTTACAATATGAAGTATTGGAGGCTCAGAGGACACTAGTGATATTCCATGTATCACTGTCAGATTTTGCTTTTATTTTAGTTATTGTTTTACATATTAGATGTACTGTTTTATTCACTTTTCTTACTGTGTTTGTTTTTACCGTTCAGTTTTATTGTTTTATTGTAAGCTTTAATCTTTTTCTTTTGTTATTTTTTATCATTTGACTTCTATTTATTTGTTAAACTGTTAAGAATTTTCATATTCATTTTGTATAAATATTTGTTAAAATAACTGTTGCCACGATGACGTGGCGAGGTGTATATAAACCTCAGGAAAATAAACCCATGGGGGAGTTGTCTCTGGACTCGGTGTTTGTGTGTACCCCTGGATTACCCTATACTGTGGCGTCGCTGGAGCAGCAAGGACAAGGTTGTGTTTGAGTCATTTTTACATGCCAGTTAGAATATTGCTGGACGTGGGCATTTAACACAAGAATTACGAGTTTTACATTGGCCAGCACCAGCCAGAGATACCCTAACTTAAGTAATTTTTATGTATCCGTTCCCTCAGAACGAGCTTTATCCCTTTTTTTTCCGTATTTATATTTTTACTTTACCTGTGGTGCTTTGCTTTTATTTTACTTACCTTTTTTTACTCGTATGTCAAGGACAACACAACCAGGCCCATTTTCATAAGGGATGTGTACCTGGGGCATGGGACAGTGTCTCCACACAGGGGAAGTGAATGGGCCCCCTCCCTCCTTCTTTCGGCCCTAAGCCGCCATCCGCCGCTTAGGTGGATGATATTTCGGGCTTCCCCTCGACAGAAAGCCTTACAGGGCGCCCAATTAAATCTGGTGGCAGCGTGTGGGATTTGGTTGTGTATGAGCTTTCTTGCTCGCGTTCTTGACCTCTCCAGCAACCCAGTTTTTCTCGTTAGGCTAGCTAGCAGTTGTAGCATTAGAGAGCCACACGTATTGTGTTAAATATGTGTATAGTACAGGAAAGTTTGAGCAGGGCATGTGCCTGAAGCTCGCAGCTAGACTTTGAACCTGTGGCTCTGACAGGAATAGGGACACTTTTTTCTACTCCACAATCTGTTGTGAAAAATTCCTAACTCCATAAAAGTGACATGTATCCAGCTTCAACATAATCGTGTAACACAAGATCGCTGATTGTTGAAAGTGAAGTTTGATTGCTTGTAATCGTGTTAGCACTGTATCTGTTCTTGGATTATCTGCTTTATCCTTTCACTCACTCCTAGTCCTTCCTCTGCCTTTGCCTTTGCCTCGCCCTCTGTGCTTCCCTCTTTGCCTTTGCCTTTGCCCTCGCCCTCGCCCTCGCCCTCTGTGCTTCCCTCTTTGCCTTTGCTCTCGCCCTCGCCCTCGCCCTCGCCCTCTATGCTTCCCCCTTTGCCTTTGCCTTTGCCTTTGCCTTTACCTTTGCCCTCGCCCTCTGTGCTTCCCCCTTTGCCTTTGCTTTTTATTCTCACTTGATTCTTGATTGTCGAGACTGTACGGCAAGTTGTACATTCTGTATTTGTGTATGAACTTTGCTGCATTGGTATTGTGAAGGTTCAGGTCTTTTGTAAGATTGTAAACTTATGGACCATCTAATTGAGAACTTATCAGATTTGTATTAAAAGTAAAATAGTGAACTAAGCTGCTTCAGTGATTACATTGTTGAGAACTTATTGTCCGTGGCTTAGATAGTGCTATTAAGTACTGCATCTCACTAGTGCTGTTAGTGATATTTGTGAATTGAGCTGGTGATTTGGAATCGGTTGAAGCTAAGACTCTGAAGAGTTAATTCGTGGGCCACATTAGTTAAGCAGTGATTTACAGCTGTGACTTTTAACATGCCTACGAGAGGAAAGTCGCAGAAAAGTGACTTGACTAGCCGACCCACTACTAGGAGTCAATCTACTGACAGTCTCCCCCTGATAGTACAAGGTTCTGACAGATTAGTTCGTGAGTCAGTTGCTGCAATGGAGGGTGAGATGGCTATGATTGAGGAGTTTTATCAGAGAATGGCAGCCTTGATGGCCCAAAATGAGAGCAACTTGCTAGCTAGAATAGATGAGCTAGCAAGGAAAACTGATGAGCAGGCTCGATCAAACAGTCATCGGCTTGATAGGTTGGAAGAAAGGTTGCATTTGGGTCAGGGATCGGAGGATGCTGAAGCTCAAACCAGCGGGCTCGAGGCTCCTCAGAGTGTTGCCCAAAGGACTTTGAGTCCTATTGAAAGAACGGCACCACAGGTTGCTACCACGGCACCTGAAGTGGCAGAGAGGCCTCCAAGGCCCACAATAACAGAAGGACTCACACGAGAGGTTCTTTTAGAGTGGGAAAGGAGACTTACCCAGAAAGAGAAGGAACTAGAGAAGGAAAGGAGGGCGTTCCAACAGAGCTCTAGGGGTGTAGCTTCGAGTCCAAGCTACCATGATCTTGGCCATAATTCGCATGAACACCACAGGCGATATCTCTCAAATGCTTTCCCAGAACCAGCTAGGGTACCCAACCCTATGTCTGCACCCACTCTTTCTGAGCGACCAACTCAATATACAAGGGCTCTGGCTACAGTAACTCCAGAAGGGCCCATCCCTGACTTCCTGCAAAGAGGCCCTACATCTCTTGAAACAAACCATCCAATATCATATGTAATCAGTAGCCGAGATAACGTCCCTCCCTTCAAAGGGGAGGTTTCAGCCTGTGACCCTCTCAAAAGGAACCAGGAAATAGAATCCTGGATCCGGTCAACTTGCTAGCAACTTGCTAGCTAGAATAGATGAGCTAGCAAGGAAAACTGATGAGCAGGCTCGATCAAACAGTCATCGGCTTGATAGGTTGGAAGAAAGGTTGCATTTGGGTCAGGGATCGGAGGATGCTGAAGCTCAAACCAGCGGGCTCGAGGCTCCTCAGAGTGTTGCCCAAAGGACTTTGAGTCCTATTGAAAGAACGGCACCACAGGTTGCTACCACGGCACCTGAAGTGGCAGAGAGGCCTCCAAGGCCCACAATAACAGAAGGACTCACACGAGAGGTTCTTTTAGAGTGGGAAAGGAGACTTACCCAGAAAGAGAAGGAACTAGAGAAGGAAAGGAGGGCGTTCCAACAGAGCTCTAGGGGTGTAGCTTCGAGTCCAAGCTACCATGATCTTGGCCATAATTCGCATGAACACCACAGGCGATATCTCTCAAATGCTTTCCCAGAACCAGCTAGGGTACCCAACCCTATGTCTGCACCCACTCTTTCTGAGCGACCCACTCAATATACAAGGGCTCTGGCTACAGTAACTCCTGAAGGGCCCATCCCTGACTTCCTGCAAAGAGGCCCTACATCTCTTGAAACAAACCATCCAATATCATATGTAATCAGTAGCCGAGATAACGTCCCTCACTTCAAAGGGGAGGTTTCAGCCTGTGACCCTCTCAAAAGGAACCAGGAAATAGAATCCTGGATCCGGTCAATTGAAAATCTTGTCCGCCCTCCCACCGGCGAAGCATTCATTAGAGGAGCTAGGGCCAACTGCCGCGGTAGAGCCGAAACCATCATAAACTCGGCAAGCTTCGACCTCATAAGAGACTGGGACACTTTTAAACAGGAGCTGAGGCGAAAATTCAGGGGAACATACTCGGCTGCCGCCTTTTATAAAGTCTTGTATGACCATACCATGAGTGGTACGCAGGCCCCAATGGATTTTTATTTGCAAATAGAGGCCTCTGTACACCAAGGCTTTAGGGATCATAGGGAGGCTATTGGTGATCCAAATGAATTAATACGAAGGGTCTTCTTGTCTGGAGTACCGGACTGGCTGCGAGATTTTCTCGCCTTGAAAGATGATTGTACATCCCAACAACTAGCAGAAACGGCACAAAGAGTCTGGAATTCGAGGAATGGCATAAGACACGGCCATTCTGACCCAACATCAATCGCCAAATTCACTCCCAGATGACTATTGTATTAGACGACCCTTTACAGAACGACCATATAGACCCAGAGAGTCATATAGCCTACACCCTGTGGCTGTAAGTCCCCAGTCTGTGCCGCTGTCAGGATCTCCACCGAGACGACCACATTCAAATGTCTGGTGTGATTTTCACCAAAGTGCCACGCATAGTAGTCACGAGTGCAGGGCTTTAGCCCTTTCTAGATCACCCCCAAGGTCAGGGCCCTACACTTGTTATAGATGTGGCCAGAATGGCCACATGGCCCGAGAATGCCCCTTTCCTCGGCGCCAGGGAGACAGAGCTCCGAGTCCCACTGGCAGATTCGAAAGGAGCCAGTCTGTCACATGCTACCCAGACAGTAGAAACTCAGAGTATTCTGGAGTTGAGAGTGCACAAGATGGACGAGCGACCTCTCGTGGCACTCAATGTTAATGGCAAGACTATCCTATGCTTTATCGACACTGGGTCACAAATTACACTTATTATTCCCAGTACCCTGAAAGAGATTGATCCCGAGGACATGTTGCCACAGCAGTCGTCCTTGAAAACCCTATAAGGAATTTCTGGGAAACCTTTTAAATCTACGGCAGAAGTTTCCTTAGACTTTAGACTTGGAGAAGGCCTGGTCCATTGTCATTGGACCACAATAGCCAATCTAGACTTCCCAGGAGACCTGCTCCTTGGAATAGACTTTTTGAGAAGGGCCAATTTTACACTGCAGTCAGTTGCCTTTTCTTCATCAGGCACATTGATTTTGGAAGGCCGTCGGTTCTCGGTTACATACACTAGCGGGAAATCTCTCCAGATACCTTGCATTAAGATTAGAACAGATGCATCAACCCAAACAGTGCCTGCAGAAACTTCCCAGAATGAGGCAACAGTGCATCTTGCAAGGAAGACGATCATTCCCTCACACTCTGGGATATTCCTTGAGGGATGCGTGTCACGGTTAGGCCCTAAAATGGGGATTTCCTATTAACCCCGACAGTCTCCAATTCCTTAACACTGCCCTACTTGGTGGTTACACTTGCAAAAAGACGCTGCAATATCTGGGCTATAAACCCTTCGTCACGTCCCGTGAAGCTAAGCTGTGGGACGAGACTTGGGACGGTGGCATTGGTCAACACAATCTACAGTAGCCACCTTGAGTCTGTAGAAGCTGAAAGAAAGGAAATGGTTAGTGCCCGCAGCGGCGACGACGTAGCTGAAAGGAAGGAAACGGTTAGTGCCCGCAGCGGCGACGACAGAGCTGAAAGGAAGGAAACGGTTAGTGCCCGCAGCAGCAAGATGCAGATTCCTTTAAAACTAGAAGGAACTGTTAGTAGTGCCCAAAAGCAGAGACGTATACAGTATATCTTCAAAGGAGTATCCGCAACAGATAGATTTTTCTGATCACATGGGAGCCTTGGGTCTAGATGAACAGTCTGGTAAAGGGGTTGGTGCCAGGGTTGACAGATATCCTGTCGAAGATTCATCTACAGACTTCGAGTACGACTTTGAGATGAAGTGGGATTACTCAGATTTCCAGACTTTAGAAGACATTAGTGAAGAGAGCGACCTAGATATTGAAGGTGCAATGTTATCCCCCTCAATAGCCATAGCTACTTGTGAGGCAGCAGAGAAGCAAGGTATCCTGGCCACAGATGGTCTTGAGGCTCTGCCCTTAGAGTATTTAATTATAGAACAGAAGTGTGAAATCTTGATGTTGCTTGAACAACATAGAGAATTATTTGATGGTGGAGAGGAATCCGTTGGTCTCATCCCTGGGATTCGTCACCAGATTAACACTGGTGATGCCAAACCCACATGCATCAGGCAATGGAGACTACCTTATACTACAAAGCAGACCATCCGTCAGCAGTGTGACTCAATGTTACAAGCAGGGGTGATAGAGCCATCCACTAGCCCCTGGCTTAGCCCGGTCGTCCTGGTAAAGAAGAGGGACGGCAGTCTGCGCTTTTGTGTAGATTCTCGTGCCCTTAATACAGTAACGGTTAAGGACACATATCCTCGTCCTCGGATAGATGCATTGATTGATGAACTGGGGCCCATGGACACCTTCACTACCCTCGATGCTAGAGCAGCTTACTGGGCAGTAGAGGTGGAACCCACAGACCGTCCAAAAACGGCTTTCTCTGACGGTTACAGATTATTCCAGTTCTGCCGCCTCCCGTTTGGTTTGTCCACTGCGCCGACCACCTTTCAGCGGACCATGAATGTGCTGTTGGCTTCGGTACTAGGCAAGCATACTCTCTGCTATCTAGACGATGTTTTGATTTTTAGCAG
Source organism: Penaeus monodon (assembly GCF_015228065.2). Taxonomy (NCBI): domain Eukaryota; kingdom Metazoa; phylum Arthropoda; class Malacostraca; order Decapoda; family Penaeidae; genus Penaeus; species Penaeus monodon. The sequence goes on from NC_051391.1 coordinate 48,720,980, forward strand.
GGGATTCTCTCAACACCTAAAAGATTTGCAGGAGACCTTAACTTTACTTTCAGCAGCAGGGCTTAAATTAAATCTAGAAAAATGTACCTTTGCAGCCACCACCATAAACTTTCTTGGGTTTACGATCACTCCTGAAGGTGTGCTGCCTAATCAAGAAAAGGTGATGGCAATTTCTTGAATGAAACCTCCTCGTAACATCAAGGAAGTTCGCAGGTTTCTAGGCTAAACACATCCCTAGCTATGCAAACATTTCGTCTCCTTTGCATCTCCTGCTTAAGAAAAACCAAAAGTGGTCTTGGGGCTCAGAACAGCAAAATGCCTTTGACGAGTTGAAAAGGAGACTGGTTTCGTCGCCGATCCTTCGACAACCTGATTTCAGCCGAGAATTTGAACTCCACACTGATGCCTCGGCACTCGCCATTGGCTCTTGTCTCATGCAGAGGGATGAAGATAATCATCCACATGCCATTGCTTACTATAGCAGGAAACTTAGGCCTGCTGAAACAAGATACCCTGCCATTGATCTTGAAGCTTTTAGTGTTGTAGAGGGTGTACGGGTCTTTGATTCTTACCTCTATGGAAGACCTTTTACAATTTATACAGACCATAGGCCCCTGATTTATGTCTTCAGTAAGAAAACTAAGTCTCCCAGAATGACCCGTTATGCCCATGATCTCTCCTTTTATAGTTTCAAAATAAAGTACAAAGAAGGCCCCACCAACCATGTCCCAGACCTGCTGTCAAGGCAAGTAGCACCAACTGAAGTTCTTCCAGACAATGAGTCCCCAATGCACTTAGCTGCATTAGCTATTACAGAGCTATCCCCCGAGTATATTGCCCAAAAGCAGCTGCAAGATCCCCAGCTTGCCGATCTCAGACGGTACCTACTTGAGGGGACTGTACCAAGGAAAAAGTGGCCTCTCCCTTTAGACGAGTTTGAGGTTAAAGATGGTGTTCTACACAGATTAAAGCATCTTCCCGACAGAGTTAGTTACCAGTTAGTAGTTCCTGACTCCTTAAAGAACTCAGCCCTGAAAGTTGCTCATCTACCGCCTTTGGCTTCCCATCCAGGTGTTCAAAGGAACTATGAGAATGCCAAGGCCATGTTTTACTGGGCCAACATGCTTAGGGATTGCAAGGAATATGTTGCAAACTGCCCGGTGTGCCAGCAGTCCCGAGGTAACCCCCAAAAGGTTCCCATGGCAAACACTCCACTTGCCCAATGTCCATGGACATTATGGACTTTGGTCCTACTATACCAGTGCGCTATGGTCTATCTATTCTGGATCAACATTCACGGTGGCTACAGATTGTACCCTTAAGGAAAGTTACTGCAGCCTCTGTCCACCGGGCCTTTGTGGATCACTGGGTGACTTTGTTTGGTCCACCTCGTGTTATCCAGACGGACAATGGAGTACAGTTCACTAGTGGCCTATTTAGGGAACACGTTAAAATGATGCACGTTAGCCATCACTTCACCATTCGGTACCACCCCCAGGCGAATGGCTTGATCGAGAGAACTAACAGAGTTGTAAAGTCTGCCCTCACTGCCCTAGTAAGTATGCGGCCTAGAATATGGCACCAATTCATACCGGAACTGAGACTTCAGATTAATACAGCCATTCATAGAAGCACCCATGAGCAACCACTCTACTTACTCACAGGTCGACATGCTAATTTCCCTATTGGCCTGACCAATGAGGCGGTATTTGCAGAAAATTTAAACCTAAAAGAACGACTCGATGAGGCACGCAAAGCTGCCGTTGCAGCTTCTAACCAATCCAGAGCTACTTACGGTAGATACTTTAATCGAGGTAAAAAGGAAAGTTTTCAACCAGATATTGGTACATTTGTCTGGTACTACGAGCATCGGAAGAATACGGGTGCAATTGCCCCTCTCTCTGGCAGGTGGAGAGGCCCTGCAAGAGTCGTAGCTCGTCTTGGTCCAGTCTCTTTTGAAATTAGGGACATACACACAGATGTCCAAATTAAAGCTCATCTAAATCATATAAAACCATTTAGAACATCAAATGAATTGTCTTACGAGTCCGAGGATGAACTAGATGAGCTTGATCACGACTATCCCCTGGAAGTTTCCGACCTTGAGAATAGGGTGAATAACCGTCTCTGTGATGGTGGGGAGACTCTTCATGTAAACAGAGCTGATGATATGCGACTGACTAATGTCCAAGATTACCCTGATTTAGCAGTTCCTGGGCTTGCAGGAGTTGCAGATGGCGAAACTGTCTGTAATACGCCTATTTGTACAGATGCTGACTCTCGGCAATGTAGCCCCACGACAGGAGCACGTCCTAAGCAAGGATATTGGTTGCGATCGCGTGGCCCTATTTCAGAACATGACAGTGCTAGTGAATGTGCCATTAGTGAGTAATTATTGTCGATAAGTGCTTAGTGTTCGAGATGCAGTACCTTTCGAAAAGTTGATCTTAAGGCAAGAAATCAAACTAAACTTGGAAAGATGAGTTTACTAATGCCATAAATTTAAGCAGCTACTGATACTGACATTGTAGTGTTGTATTCGTTTTGGACTTGTATTATTTTTGTTATAACTGTTTATATTGTGATATGTGATATATATTGTGGTATATTTGACTATATTGACCGTTTTCTTGTGCTCATATTTGTTACCTTGTGGTTGTATGGTTTGGCAGCTTGTGTAAGCCACGTCCAGCTCCAATACACCTTAGCTTAAGGCATGTAATCGGGCTCAGGCCTTCCTTTTCTTCTGCTTCCAGGTCGTCTCCGCTGACGCTCTGACCCCATGGCATTGGAGGGTTGTGAGGTCTCCGACCTTCCCCCCCTCCCCCATCCTGGACTGCAACCCCTCTCCCCCTTATCCTCCTCACCCTTGTTTCCCTTAGTCTCCCCTACCTCCCTTTTACCCTCTTCTCCTATCCTTCGTCTCTCCTAAATACTCTAGTTCTCTTGCTCTCACTACTTCTCTCATCTCTTTCGTTCCCTTTCCTTTAATTTCCCCTTTCCCTTTCTACTATGCTGGTCTCGTTTTCTCGTTATGCTATTCTATACTTTTCTCTCGTTTTCTCTCTCATTTCTTATTCACTCCTTTCGCTCATTTCTCTCTCTTCTCTTCTACTTCGCGATTTACGTTCTTCTGTTTTTCTCTTCTCCCATACTAATCTCCTCGCTTTCTACTTTTTCTATTCCGCCGTTGACCTTACTC
>NC_051391.1:48729181-48731681 GCF_015228065.2 Penaeus monodon
TATATATATATATATATATATATATATATATATATATATATATATATATATATAGAGAGAGAGAGAGAGAGAGAGAGAGAGAGAGAGAGAGAGAAGAGAAGAGAAGAGAAGAGAAGAGAAGAGAGAGAGAGAAAGAGAGAGGAAAAAATCATAGGCACTATTATATCTACACATTATATCTGGGCATATTTTCGACATGAAGTCTGGCTCTTAGAGAAGAGAAGAGGCGCTTATGGTAAAAGCTCTCAGAGAATGTCTTCAGCCTTTCTGTCTTTTTATATCTCGTATGTCTTTCTCAACAGTAACAAAGTGACTACGAAATAGCGACACTTGTGCTCTCCTTCCCATTCTGTAATAGATCTTCGCTTTTACAATGCCACAGTTCTGTAAGGTTTTATTACGTCTAGCAGACTATTGTCCACTAACCAGATTTTCTTCATCACCGGAATTGCTCTCATTTCATATTCAAAGTCCAGGAGCACGCACACGCAATAATAAATTTTATAGACAATTTCTATTTCTGCGTTGTTCATTCGTCCGTTCGTTGATCAAGCCCTCCTTTTAACGGTTAAAATTTTATTACATTTCACTACAGACTTGATTTTTGTTATCATGTATTTTTTTTTTCACTGGATTTCTTTTAATATCATTATACTACATTAAGGTAGTTAAACCGTCAGGGAATGCACATTTGTTATTTACACGACCATCCGAGGGACTAAGGTTAAGAAGAAAGGTAGGGGAGAAAGGGAAGAAAGGAGAGAGAGGAAGATTTCACCCCATCCCCCCTTTTCCCTATCCCGCTCTGTCACCCTCTCTCACTTCCAAATCTTCCTGAAATTCACTCCTCCCCTTCCGCTCTCAGTCGCATATCTGCTCCTTCCAACTTCCCTTTCTCCCCTGACCTCCTTCGCTCTCCTATCCCTTTCTCTCTCCTTTTTAACCCTTTCATCTATGATCCCTCTTTCCCTAACCCATATCCTCTTTTACATCCCCCGTCCTTTCCCCTTCCTCTTCTCCTGCTTTCCTTCTTAACTTCCCCTTTCGTATAATCGTGTAAATTTGTTTAAACTTGCGATTCTAACTACTTCACTGTAGTGGACTTGCTTCGAAAAAAAAAATATTTATATCATATTGATAATTCTGATAATTTAGAGTAGAATTCTCATAGATTCGCGATACGAAGCGAGCACGCGTATCATTCTTTGAAATTTATGTTGCTAATCATAACCTCATTTTACATCAAAATAAGTAAACTTCAATTATGAATCTCAGGGATTATGAATTAAGGCGTAAAATATAATTGCGAACTGCATTCTTGATGTCTCTTTATTTTCATGTATTCTGGGCACTATATTGGCAACATAGAACATGAAATGAAAATCCTATTCGAACTACTATAATCATTATTGATATCATATTACTGGTATTACATTATTGGTATCATTGGTATTATTATTATCATTGATATCATTGGTATCATTGTTAATATCGTTATCATGATTGTTGTTAATATTATTATAGCTATAATATTTTTTTCTTCCTCCTTAATGCAAGTCTACTGATTTGAAGTAGTAAGACCGTCAGATTATGAACGTTTATTATTTATATTACTATCCGAGGGGGTGAGGGTTAAGACGGAAGGTAGAAAGGGAAGGGGAAATGAAGAGGAAGATGAGAGGGGGGAGAAGGAGAAAGGGAATTTCCATAGGACCCACTAGTTATTATTACCATTTCATTGCAGGACTAATGCATCTCTGAATTCATTATTGAGAATTTGAATAGCAGTACTGCCTCTGCCTGATTGAATACCCTTCCTAATCAGTCGCGGTCCAGTGCACTACCGCTCGAGACAGAGACAGGGAGGGACAGACAGACAGCTACAAAAGATAATCTATTGATATTTAACAGGAAGAAGGAGAAGGAGAGAGTTAAGAAGTACATGTAATCTACGAACAGGAAGTGAAATGTAAGAAGAGATAATTTTGGGTACATTATATCTTGGTATGATCACCACACAACTTTGTCACCATTATTGCTACCAGTTTCAGGAAAAAAAAAAATCTGGGAACTCATCCTTAATTTCCGATTTACGAAGTCTCTTTTTTATTCTAATCAGCTGACCTATAATATTTATATTTAAACATATTTGGCAATTCAAAATTAGAAATAATAAAAGAATACATTACATCTCTGTTTTATTTTTTTCTCACAGAGAAAAAAAAAAGGAGGATCCAAGGTGAGTTGCCAGGTTTTCCTTTCCTGAAATTGGACGGAGTATAGACATTTGAAGAGACTATGCAGAAATCCTGCTTCCTCATTTAAGGTATTCACACTAAATGGGGTTTGCTAGTTTGATTTTAGTATCAGGTCACTTAGTTGCATTGAAAGCTTCCTCTTCTCGTTTTGATTCTAGCTCTTCATGCTAAATTCTACTGAAGGAACATTTGTCGGGGTATAACAACCACCTGAACATTCTCATAAGGTTTAGATAATTGCA
>NC_051391.1:48734181-48739181 GCF_015228065.2 Penaeus monodon
TCAGCTCGATCAATAAATCTTCTTTGTTTCTTAATGTTGGTCTAGTGGATTTTAATTCTTATGGTCTGCGGATTATTTATTAGGTTTATCTTCATCTGGATCAAAAAGATTTTCTCTCTTTGTTAAGGTCCACAAGAATATCCTAAAAATGCTTTAATTACTGCAAATTGCATTTATTTGTCATTTTTATCTTAATCTCGACAAGAAGTTTAACTATTTGTTTTGGCTCTAAAAAAAACAAAAACAGAATAATGTCTTAGTGGTCATGATTAGCAATTCGTTTCACGGACTTTGTATTGAGTTCCATTAATGAGAAATTTGCCTGTCTGCTTAAAGAAAATACAATGTGTTAATCACAAGTCTCTCGCTATTATTTATGCAACTGCTGCTCCTGTCTATCAACAGCAGTGCATCATTTTATAGTGTATTCAATCTACCCCCTTATAGATATCGTCTGTTGTTCTTTTTGCTTTGTCCATGCTTTCTTTTACTATTCCCCCTTCCCAGTAGCATACGTGTATATAGCCGTACCAAAAGAGAATGAATCACACACACACACACACACACACACACACACACACACACACACACACACACACACACACACACACACACACACACACACACACACACACAATAAAAAAAAAAAAAAAAAAAACTACAGTTGCAAATTGAAAGTCATCCAGCCTTCTCTAACAAGGCGCAATCTGACAATGCCAGTCAGGTGTTGTCTGAATTTTAACGAGTTCGACTGGCTATTCTATAATGGAAGTCTTAACGGAGAGTTTGCTTTTAGATGGTCTTGCTGTGCTTTTGTGTGGGTTGTTAAAGCAACAATAAAAATGTTTTATTTCAAGATTAATTGTATGTATGTAGAGATTTGTTTTATATACAAGCAAATTAGATACTCTCCTATGGATTTAAGTCTAATGATAAAAACAACAAATATAATTCACTCTTATTTCATACTTACGCACATAGAGATAAATGCACAAGCATGGGATATAATTCCCTTTTCTGTGTGTTTGAATATCTGGCTTTCTATATATATCAAGTAAAAATATTTGCAACATGGTATTTCTTGATCATGTATTGGATTTTAAAAGTAAACTGCTTGATGTGTTCACTATATCCAGGAATAATGACAGCCTGACAATCCGCTAACTACCGTGGTCCTTGGTCACAGTTATTTCTTAAGTATAGAAAATTCTTAACTGTTCACTAACCCTTTTTAGCATTTTGTAGGATAATCAATATTTCCTCTGACATCCAGACACTGAACCTCTGCCGTCTTTAGCAGGAAAGCAAGTGAGTACACTATATCTACTGCCGTTCTTTCTCTGCTTATCTCAAGTCACCTTTCCCTGTCTTTCGTTAGTTTCTAAAGATCTCCATCTCCCCCTTGTCTTCTGGATCTCTCTCTCTCTCTCTCTCTCTCTCTCTCTCTCTCTCTCTCTCTCTCTCTCTCTCTCTCTCTATCTCTATCTTTCTCTCTAAATCTTTCCCTCCTTCCCTCCCTATGTTCCGTTCTCACTCTTGTTCTCTCCCTTCTCTAACTTCCTCCTTCCTTCTCTCTCTTTCTTCTTCCTTCCTTCTCTCCCTTTCGTCTTCCCTTCCTCTCTCGCAAGCTCTTTCCTTCCCGATCTCCCTAGCTCCCTCCCCTCTCTCTCCCTCTTTCCATTCTCCCATCCTCCGTTTCTCACTTTCTCCCTCCCTCCGTCTCTCCCTAGCTCCTTCCGTCCGCTCTCTACTCTCTTGCGGACACACACAAAGCACGCTCTCTCTCCTCTTCCCTTCTATCTATATTCTCCCACCCACCGCTCTCAGTCCTAATACAAAACTGTCACGACCATCCGCTCCCCGTCTCCTCGTTTCCTCACCCATCACACGTGCAGTGGCCGTGCAACGGTTTCCTTGCTTGCTTCATAATCTGACCTCGCGAACATTTGCATCAGATTTGCATTTACATTATTCTGTCGCCTTGTTCATCCATCCAGTGCGCCCAAAAAGAAAGAAAAAAATTGCAAATTGACGATTAAGATCTTCAATCCTGGGAAGTGGTAATTTGCATCGCTGAGAATTCTTGTGTTGAACTGAGGAGCCTTCCGTTTTTCTTCAGTCTACTGTGTTGTTAACAGTATTGCTACTACCATTATCTTTATTCTCTGATTTATGGCAATGTTCTAAGTTTTACGTCTTTTCTTTCTTCATTTTATTTTTAACATCAGTTTATGGTTTCTTCTTCATTATTGATGGCGTTTATGATTTTGATTATATATTTCACCTATTTGTTGTTGTTGTTGTTGCTGTTATTATTATTATCATTATTATTATTATTATTATTATTATTATTATTATTATTATTATTATTATTATTATTATTATTATTAATGTTATTATTATCATTATTATTATTATTATTGTTATTATTATTATTGTTATTGTTATTATATTGCTAGTATAACAAGTTTTACCCTTACTATTGTTACTGGATGGAAGCTGCTTAGTTCAGTGTTAAGTGCGTGCATGTCTTCTTGCTGCCATCACTAGTTAGCCTTGTGCGAAAGAAAAAAAGCATCCTTACATAAGCCTCCCTACCAGTACTTTGCCTTTCCATTATCAAAACTTCTGCGGTGCCTTTTCTTGGCCACTCGTATGAAACGAGCACCTTGCGGTCCTATACTCCACGCAGCAGGATACACTAAAAAGGGACGATGCCGTGGCTTATATCACTTTATATCAACTCGAATCTAGGTTTTGGGAAAGCAGTCAACTTTTATAGTACCACCATGCCTGGAGGACGTGCCACTTCTCCAAACTTCAACGAACATAAGCCAGTTTTCCCCAAGCTACCTATCGACCGTCTTTAAACCGTTGTTGGGTTTACGTTCCAGTGAAGTTGCTATCTACTCCACGCAAATACAGGATTTTATGAAGGTTACTTACACCAGGTGTCCTTAAAGTAGCCCAAGGACACCACTCGCCAGCACCATCTTCTGTACATTCTTTCCCCTGTTTACCTCCACATTCTATTTCCCGATCGTGAAGCCCATGTGCTGTACATGTTCAATGTGTAGTTTAGCCGAGTTTGTGCGTGGGTTGCATTTAGAAAGTGTTTTAAGTGTTTGCTAATAGTTTCTCTTTTTTTTCGTTCGTGTTTTATTTGTTTCTCGTGTATTGTTTTCCCATGCTTTTTTCTGTTAATCTTTTATGTCACACACGTTGCCCATTTTCACTGACAGTTAAAGATCAAGGCTATGAAGGCACATAGTATTTTGCAGGCTCTTTCCCACCTGTGTTGGACTGCAGACCGCACAACGCTTCTGTGGCTTAACCGAGCACTTATTCGTAGCAAATGTGACTATTAATGTGAGTCTTATTCATCTACAACTCCCACTGTTCTCCGAATGTTGGACTCAGTTCATAATGAAGTTCTTAGAATCTATAGAGGGATTTCACCTGTGGAGTTCCTGTATGCTAGGAGTGGAGAAGCACCTTTCATTACACCGGGACTACATGAACCTGATTTCTACACGAAAGCGGAAAGATCCGAAGCAGAAAACGGAGGGAAATTTCTTTAAAACACTTTTGAGTACCAAGGATCAGATGCAATATATTCGAACTCTGGAAATGGTGTGGGCTTTGCAGCAGCGAGCAGAAGGACGACTGCGGTTGGCAGTTTTTCTTCGGCAGCCTCGATCTTCATTACAGAGTACCATTCTTGCAGTAGTCGAAATGATTAGAAATGTTAGAAACCATTTTCTTGTCATATATTGCGACTCGTAGTGCTTTGCAAGCAATCAAGAGCTTAATCTCATCAGACCCTGTGGGAAGGGAGGTTCAAGATTGGCTTGCAGTGATGTCAGCAAAGATAATTCTTGGGTGCCAGCGTATGTTAACAAGGCTGAAAATCAGGCACACAAGTTTGACTCATGGGTCGATGATGGCTAAAAGTTAAAGACGTTATGAGGTAGCCAAGAGCCATTTACGGTTGAACATGTAAGTGGAAAGATGTGGAGCATTCTCAGACCAAAGATATATGTGCTTGTCTCCCCCCATTTACACTTGAAAGTGTATTGGTAGAGGATTGTGACATAGGAAGCCTTATTACTTTCCTAAGGGAGACTAATATTATAAACAAAATGTAATTGTGTGTAGTATTTATGCAATAATTTTATACTTTTAAAGCATAATATTTATGATTTGATATTTAATAAAATATTCATTGTTATTCAGTATTACTTATGAGACACATTAATCAAATGATTTTTATTGTTTTAAATAGTTTAATATCTTATTCTTACAACATATTCACTGCTAATGACCTGAGCGGCAATTAATCAATCTCCAGGGGCTCTTATTGCTGGGTGCACTATTATGAATGTTTGCAAACTTAAATGTATGCCATGTGCAATTTTTGGCCTGTCACTCACCAAAACTAGATATCCTCGTTGTACGAGGTGATTTCCGCTTTGCATCTGACTTTGATTGGGCTGATTAAAAGATAATTTTTGGTCCACATGATTCAACAGTCTCCTGCCGGTCTAAGCAGAGATTAAGGCTTCTGGTATTATGCTCCAACGGGAAACAGCAAAGCAATTGTTGTAGTAAAGAGGATCTACCTCATCCTACGTAATCAATGGAAGATCCTCCAGAACTTCAAAGTCTCGGAGTACCCATCATGATTGTGATTACCCTCTGGGTCCATTTTAAAATCCTCTAATCGTCCAGTGTTCCACCTGCAAAGACTGAGCCAGATAAGTGCTTGCGTGATTGACATGGCCAACTCTAATCTTCTCTGGTTCCAGTAATCTGACAGAACCCTGTGAAAGTCGTCCTGCAAAGATGTGTGTCATTTGGATTAACTAAGTAGGAAAAGGTACTCATTTCGTTTGGCTTGAGCAAATCCAAAATGTCATGAACACGTGGAAAGCGGTTATGGACCTGCCTAGCTGCTCGCTGAGAAGGGCCCTAATGACTGGATATGGAGGGTTAATATG
>NC_051391.1:48744181-48746681 GCF_015228065.2 Penaeus monodon
GGAGTAAGAAGAGTGAAAAAAAACGAGGAAGGGAGCTTACAAATAAAGCAATAACTAGAAATCAAGAAAAAAAATCGAGCTACCCAATGAAGCAACGAGAAAAAAAAAAAAATAAATGAGGAGGGTAATGCCCATAAAAAACAAAAAACAGATAACAAAAAACAATAATAAATGAGCTAAGAAAAGGAGCAATAAATTCACAATACCAACGACAGCGCCACCGTAAACCCCGGGCTTGCAGTGGTCCACGCTTGGTGACAAATGTTACTGACGTCTGCTGTTCGTGCAAATATTGACCCAAGGTAAAAGTTATCGCTCTGCCAGCTTTCGAAATGTTTTAAAAGCTTGAGTGAATATAAGAGACGACGCTTATACACGAAAACATGTCATATGATTATCATCTGGAATGGTTTTCTTTCGATATTTTAATGAATTGATCGCATAGCCATGTCACAATGGACCCGTGTTTGAATACTGTGTTTTCATTGGTAATGTTTTTGAACTTGTTATCATAGTTTTTGAATATTTAAAGCAAGGGATTTCAAATACGAGTTTCAAATATATCATGATAACCTATTTATTTTTGATACGTATGATACAGTTTTCACAATAGAAAAGGTTTCCGTAACTTTTGCACTATCTAACACCTTATGTGAATATGAGACACGATGCTTACACGTCCAAAGATCATCACCATTATCATCATCCTCATTATCATTATCATTCTAACTAATTATAATATTAATATTGATAATAATAATAATAATAATAATGATAATAATGATAATAATGATAATATAATAATAATAATAATAATAATAATAATAATAATAATAATAATAATAATAATAATAATAAATAATGAGGAGGAGGATGAAGAGGATAATAGTAATGATAGGAATGGTAATAATAATAATGGTAATAATAATGATGATAGTAATAATAAGTATGATAAAAAATAATAATAATATTAATAGTAATAACAACAATAATTATGATAATAATAATGATACTATTATTAACATTATCATTATGATTATCATTATTGTTGTATATTATCATAGTTATTGTCATTGCTATTGTTATTGATAATGTGATTGTTATTGTTATTGTTAATGATAATTATACTGATAATAGTAATAATAATAATAATAATAATAATAATAATGATAATAATAATAAAAAAAAAAATAATAATGATTATGATAATAATAATAATGATAATAATAATAATAATAATAATAATAATAATAATAATTATTATTATTATTATCATTATTATTATTATAATCAAATTTATTGTACCTATTATTATTATCATGATCTTTATCATTATTATTAATAGTGCTGTTGTTGTTATTGTTATTATTATTATTATTATTATTATTATTATTATTATTATTATTATTATTATTATTATTATTATTATTATTATTATTATTATAATTCACATTATTATGATAATGATATCAGAAACGGCAACGATAATAATAATGATGATGATAATAATAATAATATTTATTATTATTATCATTATCATTATCATATTATTATAATGGTTTTTATTATTATTATTATTATTATTATTATTATTATTATTATTATTATTATAATAATAATTATTATTATTATCATTATCATTTTCATTATCACTATCATTATCATTATCATTTTCATTTTCATTATCATTTTCATTATCATTATCCTTTTCATTATCATTATCATTATCATTTTCATTTTCATTTTCATTTTCATTTTCACTTTCATTTTCATTTTCATTATTATTATCATTATCATCATTATCATTATAATGGAAATTATTGCTACGATCATTTTTATTCCTATTATTACTATTGCTCTCATTTTCATCACCATTATTATTTTTGTTGTTGTTCATTTATTACTTTTTATCATCATTATTGCATGCTTGTTATCATGTTGCTGTTATCATTATTATCATTATCATCACCATGGCCATTTCCATCAGCATTACAAGGATTAGCATAATGATAATATCTATTCTTCTCATTGTTATAATGTGTATGTTGATAATTATGTTGCTGATTATTGTCATTTAACTCCGTTGTACGTGAGCTCTAATCAAGCATGATCGGATACGAATATATATTGCATAATTATACTCTCTCTATGGGCACATATGCAGAATATATATATACACAGTATGTATTTATGTTTGATATATATATATATATATATATATATATATATATATATATGCACACATGCATACACGGCCAAATAGATGGAAAGATAGTCAGATAAATAGACATATAGGTTTAGATATAGATACATGTACAATGTATGTCTTATTATCCTCAGTATATATATTGTAAGGGTTTATATTGCAACTGGAAATGTTACACGACAGTCCATTAGCGATGGTAATCATTACGCCGTGGCAGACTTAATGCATTTCGGCAACGGTGAGTGTTATGCTGACAGAGATATATACGTTGCATACATAGGTGTGTCAGCGTGC
>NC_051391.1:48754181-48756681 GCF_015228065.2 Penaeus monodon
GTGCAGAACTAGTTATTCTAAAAGCAGTTTATCTCTCGTACCTGTTTTATTTTGGGCTGCTTCAACGTCGGATTATGCCTCTCCTGATACTGAGTATTGTTCCACTTTACTTATATTTCTTGTTATATTTGTATTTGCCACTGATATTAGAGTGAATACTTGTTCTTGGATATGCATAAATGCAGTGAGTGAGACAGCCAGTTTGAATATGGCAATGATAAAACAATGGTTGTTTTGAAATTAATATTAAAATTGATCTTTCTAATTACTTTGGGGTCGTATTTGCAAATAAGCATCAATGGAGTATGATAAAAATATATATGTTTGTTTATAGATGTATACACCCGAAACACACAAACGTAGAAAGAGAGAGAGAGGAAGAGAGAGAGAAAGAGAAAGGGAAAGGAAAAGGGAAAGTGAAAGAGAAAAAGGGAAAGGAAAAGAGAAAGAGAAAGAGAAAGAGGAAGAGTTAGTTAGAGATAGAGTTAGAGTTAAGGTTAGAGATAGAGTTAGTTAGAGATAGAGTTAGAGTTAAGGTTAGAGATAGAGATAGGGATAGAGATAGAAAAAGAGAAAGAAAGGGAGTAACGGGAAAAATATAAATCTTCCTAAATAGGAATATAAACTACACTAAGGTAATTACTACAGAAACTGCGAAATCCTTGATGTATTTTAACACCAAATTCTACCTTCAGAGCAAGAGATGGATTATTCAATTAAACTTAGAATAAAAAGCAGAAAGCCATATTTTCTCGAAATCCTGTTCCACGCCTTGATTAAGGAGAGGGGGGAGAATGAAGTCTGGTAATATTCTTATTAGCGTTCGTCAGAATTTATGCATGTGCTACACATAGAAAGTATAAATATTTCTACATGCCAAATTCTACCTATAATGAGTATACTACTGAGAGCCTATCAATAATTTGTCATTGCTGCGAGATGCGTGGGAGTCTTCACAATTGATGGTAAACTTTAAATGATAGTAATTTGATATCGCTGACTCTGCCATTACCTTTAATTTAGGAGTGCTAAAATAGCGTTTGAAAGAGCATTGAAAATCTGACCAGCGATGGAATTTATTCGCTTTCAATAATGATTTTTTAAAATTCTTATGATTCTTATTACCTAGGTACTATTTAGAAACGTAAATAAATAAGTTGATAAATGAATGAATGAATTGAGAACTAGATGACTAAATAAATAGATCGACAAATACATAAACAATAATGAAACGTACTAGCGTTGTAGTATACCCATATCTAAGTTTGTAAATACTTTTGCGTTTACTTTTGGTTAGAAAGAAAAGAAAAAAAAAGAAAGAAAGACAGAAAAACACGTATACGCACACAAACACACACGCGTCCAGTAACAGCCTTTTAGCCGTCAGTCTACTGAAAAGTAAGCTCATAATGTAACTTGTTTTTGTTTAGACGTATTAGTAGTGAGCGAGAAGAAACTTTGTTTACTTTGAAAGAAAAACATTTTTCTGATATGTGATCTTATTTCTTAAATTAAACACACGGTGTTCAACTCACCTAGTTTGTTTGGTAAATATTAAAGCTTTTTTTAAATATTTACAAGTTGGTATTTGAATTATTTGCATTTGGTATGGCTTGGTTTTACTGGTTTATGCAGTTGACTTGAAATGAGTTTGTGAGTAGAGTGTTACATATAGGATTAGCCGTTCCCAAACAGCCGTATAAAAGAGGGGTTTTAACACAGAGGAAAGCCGATATAGGGAAATAATCTAAATTCATATAGCTAGATAGACTGATACACCGATATGTGTGTATTTATGTATGTAGGAGTGTGTGTGTTTGTATGTATATGTATAATATATATATATATATATATATATATATATATATATATATATATATATATATATATATATATATATATATATATAAGAGAGAGAGAGAAAGAGAGAGAGAGAGAAAGAGAGAGAGAGAGTGAAAGAGAGAGAGAGAGAAAGAGAGAGAGAGAGAGAGAGAGAGAGAGAGAGAGAGAGAGAGAGAGACTGGTGCATAGACAGAAACAGAGAAAGACAGAGACAGACAGAGAGAGACAGCGAGAAATAGATACTTGCATACCTCATGCTTTTGTTGTTATTTTTTTTAACAGTACACTTTGTTTTTTATGATACATGTGTTGGTAGTAGCAGTAGCAGTATTGCCATCATTACCTTTATGTTTGCTATTATCATTTTTATTCTTCTTACTTTTATCGTTACCTTCATTCATTATTCTCTGCAAATATGAGGTCATAGAACTAGGAAATTCTGCATGCTATATACTTCCATTCCCGAGTCGTAAACAAAGGCAGAAATGATGGCACTCTTGTTATTGTTTGCTTCATAATGAACGGTTAGTGTGAAGAGCGCTAGATAGTAAACAATGTGTGGTTACTGTTGCATGGAAAAAAAACTGTCCATTTCCTGAAACTGAGGCTTTTGATCAAGACAAGGTTGGGTTTGAAATTTTGGTATTTTCATTTTGAT
>NC_051391.1:48761681-48764181 GCF_015228065.2 Penaeus monodon
ACTTCTTCGTTCCTATGGTAAACTTTTGAATGATTTGTTTTAAGATATAGGCTTCCATGAATTCGGATGGTGTTAACACAGTAGAGACATTGCTGTTCACAGCATTATGGAAATGTTTATTCACCCTAGGACAGAATGCCAGGACAGAATGCGCCAATAGCTTTGCAAATAACGACCTAGGACACTGACATTTTTTTTTTTTTTTTTTAAGGTAGGTTCATGTTTGAGCCGCCGTGGTCACAGCATGATACTTAATTGTAGTTTTCATGTTGTGATGATCTTGGAGTGAGTACGCGGTAGGGTCCCCAGTTCCTTTCCACGGAGAGTGCCGGTGTTACCTTTTAGGTAATCATTCTCTCTATTTATCCGGGCTTGGGACCAGCACTGACTTGGGCTAGCTTGCCCACCCAGTGGCTAAATAAGCAATCGATGTGAAGTTCCTTGCCCAAGGAACTTCCTCGTATCTAGGTTCGATTTACCTAAAATTATGTAAATCAGTGCAAGTGCTCACTTACGCGCGCAGGCGATGCGTGTGTGCATGGATGCACTCACGCACTCGCATGCGGCGATTGGTGTGTACACTTGCACTGATTGCTGTCAACAACATTATGGAAATGTTTATTTACCCTAGGACAGAATGCAAGGACAGAATGCACCAATAGCTTTGCAAATAACGACCTAGGACACTGACAGTTTTTTCTTTTAACGGTAGGTTCATGTCTGACAGTTACTAAACCTAAATACTGCATAGTAATCAATAGCATAAGACTGGTAAATTTCATATTGAACATCATTCATCAACTTAATGTGTTCTAATTAAGTTAGATATTTTCATGATAAATCCACATTCATCACTGTCCTGTAATTCTCATATTCAGGAATAAGTGTCACTTTTGAGCTTTTGGTGTCTATTCATCACCTGAAAATTCCACACTTGCATTTTCCTCAGCTTCCAACATTGAAGGTAACTGTCAATCTGTCTTTCATCTGAAATTTTAGGGTATTTTTTATTATTATAATAAACATAATGATAATGATTATGATTTTTCGTTACCATAATAGACATAATGATGCTTTGTTAATAATTTGGGACATTTTTAAAAGAACTCACAATGAATCAACATCCAGGATCCATCACAAACCTAACTAAGGTTAAATTTCTTCATTTTTCTGCTAGTGTGTTCATTACACTTACACACTGAAAGTTAATAGTTTCCTTGGATGTCTATGCATGTAGCTTAATTTAATAACTTCTCTGCTCTATAAGATAATTTATTTAAAACATATAGGTTCAGTCCTGTCTAACTACTCTTGGTATTATAGATTCCGGTGCACAGGCCTCTTTGATTTGCTTCTAAAATTATTGTATTGGTATTAACTTATATCTTTAGTCATCAAAGATCATTGCTAGGTCATTCAAGATTATTATCTTTACAAACTAGGAACGTATGGAAGTAAAATTTACCGATGAGTGAGAAAAAAATCACGTCGGAAGAGAGGGTCATAGAAGCATATGGAGAGCTGTAATGCGCGATTTTACTTGCAATTGACAGCGAGATATTTGCAAAGAAAGAGATATTAAAGAGAGAGTTTATGTCCTCTCAAAGAATGTGAAAAATCATTGACATTTTATTTAGTACCAGTAATGATGTGGATAAAAGTGAACGTTATTTTTGTCGAAGAATTTTATTTTATATAATTGCATCGGGTATCCCCCCCCCTCTCTCTCTTTCTTTCTCTCTCTCTCTCTCTCTCTCTCTCTCTCTCTCCCTCTCTCTCTTTTCCCCTCTCCCTCTCCCTCTCCCTCTCTTTCCAGAAATGAATATTTGCGTTTACATGTACAACACGGCCAAAAGAGAGATAGGTTTCACAGATAGGATATGACGCTACCTGGCTACCGGTGCTGCGTTAGGGAATGCGTTTTGAGATGAGTAAAGTAGTCTTATTATCGCATTTAGTGCACAATGGAGTACTAACAGGAAATGATAGTTCAACAAGTGCACAAAACAACATATGTACTCGGTTACTACATGCTCATTCCCCAAATATTTAAAAGCATTATTCACTAACAACTTTTTTTTGCCGTTTGTACAGTTTGTACTGATAACCACGGTTTGAAGGGAGATATCAGCTGCCCCCCTCCCCCATTTCTGCATATTGGTAGTACCTAATTGCATGGGAAGCAACTGGGCAACTACGTTTTTTAGGGAATGATTAAACCCTGTGACTATAGTTATTCAATTCACTGATATTATTTACACACTGAGAAGGGCATATTTTTCCTTAGTATTTTATGCACTTTTCTCTCTCTCTCTCTCTCTCTCTCTCTCTCTCTCTCTCTCTCTCTCTCTATATATATATATATATATATATATATATATTTATTTAATATTATATATATATATACATATATATATATATATATATATTATATATATATATATATATATATATATATATATATATATATATGATATATATATATATATATATATATATA
>NC_051391.1:48769181-48776681 GCF_015228065.2 Penaeus monodon
ATATAACATATATGCAAATGCCTTGTCGTTTATATATCTGCCCGAAATACAAAGAAAAGAAAACAGAATCGGAAGAAATTAAAAAACTGACCAAATACTTAAATACACGAGACACATACAAAATCCTTAATATACACGAGATACACAAACATTTATTGAAGCTATTGAAAGGCACAAGAGAAATAATGGATTTGTAGCTCAAGATTGAAGTAGATTTGCTTGGGTGAAGAAAGAGTGATTACAGAATGTTAGAAAAGTAGGGAAATTCTGAGGTGAATAGGAGGTAAATAGGGGAGAAGAAGAGTATAAAAAGTATATAGGGAAAGAGATACTGATTTAGCGGAAGGGGGCGAAGACTAAGAAATTCAAAAACCTTATATAATAACATAGCGTGGCTAACAGAACAGAGCGTGAAAGGAAAAGAAAAATGGAGATAGATGCATAGAAAATAAAGGAAACAAAGATATGGGCGGAGAGAATAAGAGAGAGAGAGAAGAGAGAGAGAGAGAGAGAGAGAGAGAGAGAGAGAGAGAGAGAGAGAGAGAGAGAGAGAGAGAGAGAAGACAGACAAGGAAAAAGAAAGAGGGAATTAATGAAAACACGAGAAAGGAGGAGTGAGAAAGAGAGAGAGACAAATTCGTATCAAACAAAACCCACCGACTATTGAATATATCCCCATAATTCAAAATACTTTACCTAACTCCACCAAAAATTAAGACCATGTATTGTCCCAAAACAATAGAACGAGTAAGTCCTTCAGAAAAATATAATATCACCAGAAGACAAAGAAATACCTTATAGGGTTATTGGAAACGAGATGTTTTCCTGTTCGCTCCGCCAGAGGGCCCGAATGCCTTTATGAACATTTTATAATATTAAAGGGGTGGTATTTCTACATATTCTTGTTAAGTCCAGCTGTCTCCTAAAGCTTGTTGTCTTGTCGATTAGATCCTTGCCATCGGGTTACACTATTAGAATGTGTTATAGTTTGTCACTGAGTAAAGTTATGTTGTTCCACTTATATTTGCTGTATTATGTGCCTTTCTGTACTTGTATCTCTGCTTTCTACTCATTTTCTGCTTATAATGGAGTGATGGCGAAATTTTCGGTCATATTGGCTTTATAATGATAATAAAAATAATAATAATAATAATAATAATAATAATGATAATAATAATAACAATAATAATTATAATAATAATAATGATAATAACAATGACAATAATAATAGTTATTATTATTATTATTATTATTATTATTATTATTATTATTATTTCATTACTATTACAGTAATAATGATGAGGATACTAATAATAAGGATGATAAAAATATGTTAATGAAAATTATAAAGATGATCAATAAATAATAATTAATAAAAAATTATTTAGTTCAATTCCATTTGTTACAATGGACATTCTTGGTGTGACATATTGTGTTTCATTTTGCTTCTAAATTATCCCCTGTGTGCAAGGAAAGCCCGGGGTTACCATCCACTGAATTCATAGACGAGATCGCTACCTCTGGACCACACAGCACATAGTGATAATAATAATGATAATAATAATAATAATAATAATAATAATAATAATAATAATAATAATAATAATAATAATAAAGTGTAAAATAAAAAGAAAAATAATGATAATCCCATCATCACAAAATTTTATAATTAATATAATAATAATTTAATAACAACTGAATTATCATTATCATTATTATTGTTTCCAATTACTATTATCATCATTATCATTGTTAATACTTCTTTAGTTATTTAAATTATTAAACCATATGTTTTAAAATATTAACGAACTTATTGCTAGACAATTATCCCCATGCCTGCAACAAACCTATAATTATTTATTGCAGAACGCGTTTTTGTCTCGATTAAAAAAGATAATTTCCTTCTTCCAAATGCACTATAACCTTACCTTGACAAACTGTCATTTCGAATATTATTGCGAATTAGTTAAAGATTGCTCAGTGGCATCATAGCATATCAGCTGAGAACAAAAAAAAACAAAAAATTTCCTCGAAATACGACCTTTTAAATTTTTGTTTTGGACACAAGTAAAAAAAATATATTTTCTAGTTCCATGCCCCATTCATCGTAAAAAGATTTTGCTGACTTTTAAAAGCTGTAAGGGTTTTTTTTGGGAAAGTGGGGTGGTGTCCTACTTGTTTGTGTGGCACGCTAGAGACTACTCAGTCAAGCTCAGAAGTGATTCCTGGTACTCTTTTTATGTTGCAACACCTACATTTTATTACTTTCGTTGCTAGTATTTTGTAAATAGACAGGAATTTTCTACACTAATATTCGCCCCCTTTGTGTGGGGGGCCAAAACACACACCACAAAACCAATCACTACACATACACACACACCACACAACACACACCACACAACACACCAACACCACACACACACCAACAACACACACACCCCACCACACCACCAAAACAAAAAACCCCAACCACACACCCACCAACACACACACACACACACACACACACACACACACACACACATACACAAAATACGGCGAAGGTCAAAAACGAGAAAAATAATACAGATTAGTTTCAGAGATTTTTTTTAAATGCTGTAAGATAATTGTTATTCTCATTATCGCGAACATTAAATAGCAGAATACAGCCTTAAATGCAACGAAAAATACAATTGGAAAGTCGTTTTTTCTTTTTTTTACTGGGCCCCTGCTCTGTAGAACAAGACCGTTTAATACAATCGAATTTATGCAACATTATACTGTGGAAAATTGCAGCGCATTATCTCATTAAGAACAATCCGATTATACAACTGCAAGCCCTTTTCATTTTCTTTTGCGCAACACACCGAAAACTGAAAAAATATGAATGAATAAAACAAATGAAACACCAAATTTATTTACATTTACCTTTATTGTTATGGAGACTTTACTACGAACAATTTGCATTATCACTTATATATTTGTTCGTGCGTGTGTGTGTGTGTGTGTTTGTGTGTGTGTGTGTGTGTGTGTGTGTGTGGGTGTGTGTGTGTGTGTGTGTGTTGTGTGTGTATGTGTGTGTGTGTGTGTGTGTGTGTGTGTGTGTGTGTGTGTGTGTGTCCAGAGTATATGTTCAGGTATGCCTCTATTTATATATGTAAGTCAAAGTCATCCATTACAGAATGGTTCATAATAGCATAATTTATCAAACATCCAACTGCTATGTTAAATGAATACAGATTTGATATACTGTCAGCTGCATGTACCATGTACATGAGTAAGAACCCGATGCATAAGCTCATTTAAACACAAATGTCTTTTCGTTATTTCTTTGATTGCATATTGAAAGTGCAAAGATAAATGTTACAAGAAGTAATCTCATTACGTTAAATTATTTACGATAAATGTCTTTTTTATCTGTTTTTATTTATGTTCTTTGCTTTTGTTAATTTGTCATTGTTCTACTATCAACAAGGACACCAGATGACGTGTCCGGATAATGTAAAGATAGCGTATGGAGAATGAGAGAGAGAGTCAAAGTCAAATTCAAAGTCAAAATCAAAACACTTTATTCCATTAAATTACAAATGGTATATTCTTTACATAAATACAATTATATTTACATCTGTGTATTCTCATAGGTTTATTTTAATTTCGTTTAAAATTAAAGAAGCTGTTAACTTCTCTTATATTATCTGGTATCATGTTCCATATCTTTGGTCCACGTATTTCCATTTGCGTGCCCTGTATAGTATTTCGATTCTCTAACGAAAGGGAATTACTTGACGTGTCTGGACACCTGTGTGTTCTCTACAGTTTGCAAGGGAATTAACCATTTTGGATAATTCCCATGAATGAGTTTGTTAATGAATATACATGTGTCATAGCTGGATTTAGAATGAACTTTAACCATTTAATTTTTTTGATATGTGGGGTGAAGTGATCAAGTTTACTGATATTACCTAGTGCTACTCTGGCAGCAAAGTTTTGTAATTTTTGCACTTTTTGCATCTAGGTCTTGTTAGTCGATCCCGAAATGTTTGAACAAGAGTTAAATTAAGCTTAGGCTAGAGTTTGCACAACATGATTCTAGTTTTCAGTAGTGATTTGATTTTCTTAATGTGATTAAGATATATCAGGTACCCACTACCTTCCTGTGTATTTTGTCAACGTGTGCTCAAATGTCATAAAGGCCTGTCAAGTGTACTTCTAATTATTCACCTAAGTTGCTCGGTTTTGATAGGGCACGCTTCAAATTCTTAATGGTTGTGTCCTTGTGATTCTAGCCTATGTTCCTGCGAGTTTTATGTGGGTTAGTTTTAAGGCCTTTTGGTCCAAAATATATTTGCTTGTGTAAGAGTATTTGAGTGTTGTCATATTACGTATTTAAGTTTGTTTTACTGAGTCACTATTAAGAACCTGTGAAATCCACGGCGTACTGCACTAAAAGCCAGTTATGGTGCGATTGTTATAAATCATTTATGAAAATGTAATAGGATAGGAGCAAATAGGAGCCTTGCGGAACACCAGAAGGGTACTTGTTTGTTTTGATGACATATCATTTATTGATATCTTACCGATTTGAGTACCCATGTATCTAAATAAATTTTAAGTAAAAGGTATCATCTTATGATTGTTACTAATTTGTTAAAGAGAATTTCATGGTTGCCACATCAAAACGCCTTAGAAGGTCGCATAATGTGATCAAATTTACCTGATTTTTTTGGGGGCATGTTTTTTATTATAAATTTCATCAGCAATTTCCAGAAAGCTGTTTCAGTAGATAACCTATTTCTACAAAAAAAAAACCCCCCCCCCCCCCACAAATGTTGTGTTTTCGATAATAAGTCATTGGCCTCCAGAACTCGTCAGTTGATTTGCTACATTTTTTCAAGAATTTTGGTAGATAGGGAGTAATAGTCATAGGCCGCTAATTATTGACATCTTCTGTATCCCCGATTGAAATTGTTGTTCTATACCCTGTCTCCAAAGCGCCGGAAAGACACCATAACCCAGAGAGGTGGTTAATAATGACCGTCAGATAATGTACAGTTGCAGGTATACTATCTCTGATAAAGCGCAAAGCTAGCTAGCTATGAGATTTGCGAAGTTCTGGCCTCGCCCGGGCCTTTCACTTATGGCCCGGCGAAGCGCAAAGCATTGCCGTCTGCTCCTACAGCATTTGGTTTCGCGAAGATGTTTTATTTACTAAATGATTTGTTTCGACGTCCACTGGTTGTGGTTCCTGAAAAAATAGTTGTAGCCTTGCCCGATCTGTTGTAACTTAGAGCGTTGTTTGCTCATAAGTTAGTTTTCCAAATTTTGAAAAAATCCATTAAATGGTCGGTTCTTTGTATGGGCCCTTATGCAATCATTATGAGGTGCTTTTGTGATGCACTGATTGTTTTAACAAATTCCATTTTTTATTTGAGTTGTCCTTATATTCTGTGAATTTATTTCGAAATTTCTTTTTTTCACGTTTGAAATTAGCAATTTTACAATTTTCTTTTTGACTTTATCATCTACCTGAAGGGCGGCTCATTTCTGTTTACTTTAAAGGGCTTGGTGGGCAATTGTTTCTATCGCTATGGCTCTCTGAATGTCGTCATTTATCTATGCAGCAGGGGGACTGTCTGACGGTTCGTGTTACGTAGGGAGCCAGTGATCAATGCTGCTTTGAATAACCTTCCGTAGGATAGTTACTTGGTCGTTTTACTTATCTGTCAGTGAATATTTTGAGTAGAGTACTTTCTTTAGCAAGATAAGCTCGCAGAAAGATTGAGGTTATAGCGGTTGAAATCGCTAAAATTTTTAATACTGGTGGTCGCATTTGTTTTTCTTTATATTTAACGGGGTCGCGGGGGGGTTATAAGTTCTGGTCAGCAACATGACACGGGATGACATCTATGGAGAATGATGGCTGATCTTGTTAGTTATTATAAAATCCATAGAGAAGAAGGTGTTTTCCTGTAATTCGTAGGCTTATCTATTATTTTTCAAATTTATTTTTCTTAATCATCTTAGCTAACTTATCATTAGATTTTGGTTAAATCTTTATTTAGGTCGACCTAATATGAAAAGCGGTTTCTGTTTTTAAGACATTTCCCTAAAAACCGTTTTCAATGTATTAAAAATATGCCGAGGTATCATGGGGTGGCCTATAGACGCGCCAATAATGAAGAAAGGAAGCATGTTGCTTTGTACGGTAACCCAGACATTTTTCTACGCAGTATTGGCTATTGCTGTAAGCAGATCTCTGTTTGACTTCAGGGTATCCAGACATATAATAAACAAAATCCTCCTCCCTCGCCTGCATCACATCTATGCACTTTGCATATTTACTGAATTACTGTACCCTTTCTGGTGGACCCATGTTTCCCTTATGCATAAAGTGTCTATGGTTCTCTCCTCAACTAGCCTTTTAATTTTTTCCTCAAATGTCCGAGAGAGATTGAATTATATGCTCTATTTTTATGACATTATTGCGTCTGGTCCACTGTACGACTGACGGCGTTGCTTGTCAACATTCTGATCGCGCTGTACTTGTTTTTTCTGTTTACAGACCTTTAACATTGTCCAGGAGAAGCTCAGAGTCTATAACAGATCGGGCTTTATATCTTATTCCCTTACTGACACCCGTGAAGCTGGCGTAGTAGTCATGTGTCATCCGGTCTTATGGGCTTTTTGCACTTGAATATTTTTGAACTTTTCAATCATTGTTGTTCTATGTCCTCTTCGTTGTGTCTGGGTGACACTGGAGATGTAGAGGTAGACTTGTGTTTGGACGATCTCTCCCTTCAACGGCTTTGGGTTGGTTTTCTCTATCTTTTTTTTTACTCTGGTTTCGTGTATTATTTTGGTGTACCATCTTCATCAACATCTTGTGTAGACTTGTTCGTTCTGCATAGTTGTCAGTGATGATTGTGGCACTGCTGGAGGAGGGGCAGTAGGTAGGGCGTATCCCCTTGCACCTGCTGCTGAGTTGTTTCCTCCCAGTGGCGGTTGGGGTCGAGTGGTTCAATTTGCTTGTTTTCCCTGTTCTGCTTTTTTTTTCTAAAGCTCCTTTGGGTGTACTTGTGCAGAAGCTTCAACATTGGTCTTCTTTGGCGTGTTGCTTTTGGGTCTCACGGCGGGAGGGGTCTTACTTGACTTGGAGGAGGCGGGGGAGTCCGTATGGGCCGGGGTCTGCTGGCTAGGATCGCGGTTAGGGCACGTGGTGGCTTAGCAGAGTTGAAGGTCGAAGAGTCAGCAAGGATGTGAGGCAGCTGGCTGGGTGCCTCACACCCTGGCTGGGGGCAAGGATTGCCGGTCGTGGGTATGGGCGTGGAGGGTGTGGAGGAGGGGTTTGGGGTTGAGGTAGGGGATGTTGTGACTGGGGGAGAAGTGTAAAGGGAATGTTTTCGTAGTGTCTGCTCGACGGTGGATTGGAGATAGGGGGTTCCTTGAGTGACCGATGCGTCCTCTCTTGTTTTGCTCTATAATTCTGTTTTGGCAATTGCTGTTTGGAGAACGAAATTATTA
>NC_051391.1:48884181-48896681 GCF_015228065.2 Penaeus monodon
AGAAGGTGGGGGTGGATAAGTGGACTACAGACAGATGTTGCCTGTTTCTAGACAGAAATTTATAGACATGTTGACTCGGTACAACTATAAACATTCACACATGCGCGTTGCTGCACACACACACACAAACTCACCATGTACTTAAGTATGTATATCTATATGTATGTATGTATGCATGTATAACATACATTTCTCTAACATTTTCTGGTTCCTTTCTTAATGAAATTCGCTACGCACATGTATATGTATATATATATATATATATATATATATATATATATATATATATATATATATATATATATATATATATATATATATATATATATATATATATATATATATAAAGTACGTATACCTACAAGGGAAACTATTAAAATTGCGTAGTGAATATTTTTTAGACGTTTTGAAATTCATTGAACTATATGAAATAAAAAGTTGATTACAGAAAAAAACATGACATTTATAAATTAGCATAGTATATAATTAAATAAATGTGTGAAAATATTAAAATATTGCAATGCGTTTGCAGTTATAAAATTCTATTTATATGGATTTTTGTCGCTCATCATATAAGATATAAATCATAGTATTCTGCTGCATATAAATAAATCTAAATTTTGAGTGATATTCAAATATGAAATAATTCAAAAGCGACTTTAAAAATAAATCATATGCAACAATAAAAACATTTTTCCTTTTCTATTTTGTTTTGAAGAAGTAAAAGGGACACATACACACACTCACACACACACGCACACACAAATATACAGATACATACATAGAAGTGCACTCTCAAAAGGTACCAGTATGGGATGGACAAAGTGCTTCTACAAACTTTATATAGTGGCCAATTCTCGAGATAGTTACACACAGTGTAACTCAAACCACACACACACACACACACACGCACGCACGCACGCACGCACGCACACACCACACACACACACACACACACACACACACACACACACACACACACACACGCGCGCGCGCGCGCACTCACATTGTTATATATAAATACCCCTTGGTATGGCAAGCTCTTATTTCCATTTCCCTCTTGTCCTTGCTAGAAGAGATAATGACCGACATGTGGTTTCATTTTTTTTTTTGTCTGTGTTGAGAACCGGTTCTCCAATCATATTTATAATTAACACCACGCTGCGCTTGGCCCAGAGCAATACAACAGCCGGCCTGCATTCTCACGAAGATACATGTACATAGATCTTTTGTTTTATAGCGCATATAGAAAGGTAATCTCACTTTTAACAAACAAAATAAGTGCGAAAACGTGTATGTTTATTGTGTGAACATTATGCAAATCTTGTGTTTCTTCAAAACCACACACACACACACATACACACACACACACACACACACACACACACACACACAAACAAACAAACAAACAAACAAACATAAATTCATTCATATCTATTTATTCATCTACACACACTCACACAACCCCCCCACCCCTCCTTCAATATGCGTCTTAAGCTTTCTCTGCACACATAAATAAACAGAGAAGCAAGGATAATCTCACGGGTAGCGGCACAAACAAACACACCCGGGTCTGAATAAGCACCTGTGATGACCCAACGGAAACAGGGCGCCCTGCTTAAACACTTCAAAGTCAATATACGTGTGAGAACGGGGAAGGAAAGAGGAGAGAGGCAGGTGGAGATGGAACTCGAAGAGGAGAGGCAGGGGAAGGTGGAGATGACAGTGGAGGTGGAGGAAGAGGAGGAGGATAATCATTATAACTACAGAGCATCAGTGAAGGGCAGGTTTATGTACCCCCATCAAAAAAAAAAAGAAAAAAAGAAAAAAAAATGGAATAATAAACCATACCTTTTGAATTTTGGCACCTGTATATTCTAATATGCATATTTCTGTCTCTAAAATTTAAACATCATCAAGCTTTCCATGATGAGGAGCTGCTGCTGGTATGGAATGCTTGCCAAGACAGAAGTTTTGGCAATATATGGGGTAATCTGTGTCATCTGCGTGATTTCCGATTGCCGAAAAATGTGGTTTTGTCATCTGGATGCCAGTTCGGCATGGAATAATTGAAAAAATCCTTGTCTAAGTCCAGAGTTATTTCGGGGATACAATTCGATCGTTTGTTACGTTTTTCAATCAAACTCTTTCGATAATTGAAATCAGGTGATACATAACAGTTCAATTCATAAAAAAATGTTTGTCCTTTTTTTCTTTGCACGTCTTAACTCACTGAAATCTCCTGTCTAATTGATTGTTTCTGACAATTTCTTTGAGTTATCTCCCTGAAACAGCCTTGGACTCAGACAAGGATATTTTCAATTATTCCAGTACATACCTTACCGATGTGCAAAAGATGACCTGAAGAATGAAACACTCTATGTGCAAAAGATGACCTGAAGAATGAAACACTCTATGATCCGCAGTGCAAAAGTATGTTGATATCCATATGAAATATTTGGCATTTAATCTTTTTTATTCTCAGAATGTTATCACAGATAACAATTTATCCAAAGAGGATTTCCTATCGTTCAAAAGATGATGGATATCATCCCTGATAAAAGCAAATACAGTTTGGTCCTTAAAGATATTTCCTTACATAGTGGAGGTAAAATCAGCAGACTATTATCCATAATGTTTACAAATGACATAATAACTCAAGATAACTACCGGAATCTGTATGCAAAAGGATCATCACTTAATTATGTATAGTCTCCCACGGGTGCATAAGGACGGAATTCCCTTACGACCAATATTATCTGCCGTAGGAATATGCAGTTACCAACTAGCCAAATTCCTTGTTCCAATCCTAACACCTGTTACTACAATTACGTTTACAGTAAAGAATTCATTCACCTTTGCCAAAAATAAAATTGCTCACCACTATCAGCTTTGATAAGTGTTGTATGGTCAATTTTGATATTGTTCCAACATTTATTAATATCTCTCTAAAAGAAACAATAGATATATGCATAAATAACTTCAGATTAATGAAACAATACAAGGAGTTTCGAAAGGTAACCTAAAGAAGATGCTTGAACTGACAGTCCAAGATTGCAATGGGATCGCCACCCGGTCCTACGTTAACTAACGCATTTTTATGTCATCGTGAGCATAACTGGCTTTCTAACTGCCCTAGTCATTTCAAAGCTTTATATTACAAAAGGTTTGTTGATGATACCTTCCTCATATCTAAATAAATGACTCACGTACCGGAATTCCATACCTACCTCAACTCGCAATACCCGAAATTTATTGTATGAAAAGGACGAAAAACTACCTTTTTTGGACGTACATCCACCACTTTGGGAACAGTTTTGATATTTCATTGTACAGAAAACCCACATTTACTGGTTAGTGTGCAAAGTTCTCTTCATTCATCCCATTTAAATACAAACGTAATCAAGTCAACACGCTCACCACTCGAGCTTACCACATTTGCTCAAATTGGACATGTATAACTCAGAAACTTTCATTCGCCAGTAACCTCCTCTACAATAACGGCTTCCCCAAACATTTTACCGATACATATATCGGAAAATTTCAGAATGACATTGTCAGTAATGAACGCTCCAATTTTTCGGTGCCAAAAATTTTGCTTTAATTTCCCACAGGTCCACCCATCCTCCTGCTCAAACATAAAGTATCCAAACTTATCAGTGTATTCTACCCACAAATCTAATTTTGTTATTTTCAAAGCAAAGACCATTATCCAAAGCCTTTTCAAATTCAAATACAGAATACCACTGGAATTAAGGTCAAACATTGTGTCCAAATACTTGTGTGATAACTGTAAAACTATCAAACATCTCACAGCATCTGGGTATTCCCGACCGAACTGGCATCCAAATGGCCAATGACACAGATGACACAGATTACGCCATACATTGCCAAAACTTTTCAGTCTTGGCAAGTATACCACGTTACCAGCAGCTCCTCATCATGGAAAGCATACTTACATCCATCTATAAACCAATATTCAGTAACAGCGAAAGTTCTACCTCACTCTGTATGCTTTTAAAACCATAACCCAATGGGTATACGTAGTGTGTTTTTATATTTATTTATTCATTTATTTAACCCATGTGTTTTTTGTATCCACGCATATCTTGTGTAACATTCTTCTTCTGTTCTTTTTGTACTAGCCATTTACTTTCATGTTCACTTTTGGTTTTGTTAGGCTTTTGCTTATTTGATATTTTTATGCTGTACTTGCTTTATTGCCTTATTTTAGTTGTCAAATATGTAAAGTCCCTTTTTAGGATTTTTATATTTTAGCAATTCGACATTCTCTCAATAGACTGGCTTGAAAATGGATTAATGTGAATTAATTCGAAATGTTGCCAAATATAGTCCCAGCCCTGGTGTTTATCTTGATAGGACTGCGGTTCTCTCGCAGTGAACCCATCACATATGCATACAAGACCAAGTAACTAGAAAAAAAAATGGTCCGCATTAAATAAGTAATAGATGCTATCGGATCAAATAATATTTTCTACAATAGACAAGTTAAAAACAAAACAAACAAACAAGCAAACAAAAAAAGCAGCACAGAATACCATGTCTTGACCGGAATTATGTATTTGTCTTATCCTTTGAGTTTACTTTTGCTTCAGACGGGGCAATTATCAGGATAGCTTCCGATAGCTCATGGCCTACTGTTAGATATACAGCTGGCGTAGTCAATGCTTAAGTCAAGTTAGTTTACGTCTGTTTGGGGCTCGGAGAAGTTCGAAGTGATTTTATCTTTATTTTTATGTTCCCTTTGCTTTTTTCTGTTTTATGTAATATCTCAAGAATTTCAGTTTATTGTGATTTAACTCATTCTATCTAAATTATGTTTTCTTTGCAATTCATTACTTTATGAAACTTTCCGGCGTGGTTGCACAAACTTGAATTATTGTATTGACGAAATATAGTATCCTACTTTGACTTTTAAAGGAATATCACTGTGTTAACTCAGTGCTGTTCATTTTTATTTCAAGCTCAAGGATGCTGAACGAGGCTCCTTTCCTCGCCCGTAAGCCATTCTTCATTCAGATTAAGTTCAGGTGCCTCTTCACGGACCATGTGCGTGACAGATACAGTTCATTTATATATATATATATATATATATATATATATTATATATATATAATATATATATATATATATATATATATATATATATATTTTTATATTTTAACACACACACACACACACACACACACACACACACACACACACACACACACACACATATATATATATATATATATATATATATATATATATATATATATATATATGTATTTATTATATATATATATATATATAATATATATATATTTGAATATATATGTGTGTGTGCATGCATGTGTGCGTGCGTGAGTTCATGCATGCGTGCGTTCGTGCATGCGTGCGTGTGTGTGTGTGTGTGTGTGTGTGTATGTGTGTGTGTGTATGTGTGTGTGTGTGTGTGTGTGTGTGTGTGTGTGTGTGTGTGTGTGTGAGTGACTGAGTGTGTGTGTGTTCCCTATTTTCTGAATTCCTTCTGTCTCTGGCAGTTACTCCCTTTGAAAAAGAGACAGGAAAAAGGAAGAACTATACTTTTCCTTTTAAAGCACCAGATAATGCATGCGTAAGCCGGCCATGGGTGTTGGCATATGCAAGCGGTCGGACTCCCGTGTCCGATTTACAAATATGCTTAGTCATATCTGCAACTATGAAATATTTATCTTAGAGAGTTTGAATCTTTTATGCAAATATGAAGAAAGGAGCAAACAATCACGCACACACACACACAACACACACACACACACACACACACACACACACACACACACACACACACACACACACACACACATATATATATATATATATATATATATATATATATATATATATATATATATATATATATATAAACATGCATACTTTTGGATATATGTGTTAACATTATATATATATATATATATATATATATATATATATATATATATATATATATATATATATATATATATATATATATATATATATATATATATATATATATATATATATATATATATATATATATATATACATGCATATATTTACATATGTGTGTGTCTATGTATGCATATACACATATTCTTTTTCTTATTACTCTCCACAGCATTTCATCTCCTTTCTTCGTTTCCTTCCACATCCTTTCTTCCTACCTCTCTTTAATCCACGATGTCCTTAATCTCCGTTCTTCGTCTCCCTTTCTCTTAAGTTTCCCATTTTAGATGTTTAGTTTGCTTTTCGTTCATTCACGCTTTATCTAATTCCTCTTATTTCCTCTAGTCTTTTTCTCTTTCTTTTCTCTCAATGTCTCCCAACTTCCATTGTTTCATTAAATTCCTTCCTTTCTCATCTCATTTTCTCTTCTTCCTTTCCTCCCTTTTTCCTCCACCTTTTATTTCCTCGTTCATTGCGAATTTATCTTTCTCCTTCTCTTTCTAGTTCCCTTTCTTCTGTCTCCTCATCCCAACCACCCTCTCTCGTCCTTACTCTCTGTCTTTCTCCTACTCTGTTCCTATTTCTATCCCTGTCTCATACCCGATTTACTATCTCCCCCCTCCCCATTCTCTTTTCCTTTTCCCCTTTCCTTTCCTTCTTTCTTCTGTCTCCCCCCTCCCCTCCTTTCTCCAACCTCTCTCTTGTCTCTTTCTCCCTTTCTCTCCCTTGCGGCTCGTTTCCGACGTCGAGATCAGATAGACCAATTAAACATCGGAACAGGAGTTGTTAGCAAGTAATAGGCGTTTGATAGTCGCATTTATGACCTCGCTGATGATTGGATGGCCTCGAAACGTGCTTCGAAATCTGGGCTTCGATAGATGGTTTACCTGGTTCGCTTCTCCCAGCTGGCCATCAGCTCGTATGGGTTTCTAATTGAAATATAGCGGAAGATATGAATGTTTGTGGGGTTCATTGGAAGGGTGCGTGTCTGTGTTTAAGTGTGGGTGTGTGTGGATGGCAGGGGTTAGTTTGATATCTTGCGTCCGTTTGTGTATGAATTTATGAATCTTAGACATGTACGTTTATTCGTTTCTACTTATGTCTGTGGGCTTATCCCATTGTGTTTATGAATGTGTTAGGAAGGTTTCCTTCGGTGTATAATATAGGCAAGGTGTCATTCTATAAGCCTGGTACTACGAGCTTTAGAATTAAATACCACTTCTCTAAGAACATAAAGTCGAAATTTCAGGACGCTTATTAGTTCTTTAACCTTAGCCACGCAAATAATACGCTCTTGTTTTATATTGCTTTATGATAAATGAAGATAAACATATCCTCTTGACTATTCCCTCTTGCTCAGTAACATTACGATCTAGAAAGTCTTAGGGAATATGTTTTTTGTACCCCAACCAAATGTAAAAGGAACGGGATTCTCCATAAACTAATGCAACCCTTAAGCTTCATCAAAACTTTATTACCTCCCGAACAAGAAACCCACAAGAGAAATACAAGATAAAAGTTGCAAGACAATTGAATAATTTACTCTTATATTTCCCACAAACGGAGGAAAAGGAGGGAGAGAAGGAAGGGGAAAAGGGGAAAGCAAGAGATACTGAGAGAGGGAGCTAAGGAGACAGGGAGAAGGAAAGAGAGAGAGGGAGAGGGAGAGGAGAAGAGGAAGATGGAGAGAGAGTTAGCGAGAGAGAGGACATATATATATATATATACACACACACACACACACACAGATATGTATATATTTCGTCGCCGACCGGGTCTACCAGGACCTCGCGCCCAGCGTTGACACTGCAGTTCGCTCATCCTCTACCACACACTGCCTCGTCAGCTTCCTCTACTTCGTCTTTTCCCACGTCGAAAGCGTAATCCTCCGTCACCAGCATCTTCATAGATTTCCGGAAAGCCTTTGGCCTGGTGGACCACACTACGGTCATCTCAAAAGCAGCATTATCCATGAACATCAGAGAGTGCCTCATCTCCTGGCTGGCAGACTTTCTCTACAAAAGGCAGCAGGCCGTGTGCGTGCAGCGTAGTTTCCAGCCTCCTGCCACACACGTGCGCAGAGTTCCCGATGGGACTAGAATGCGTACCCTGTGCTATCTTGTCATGATTGACGGCGCACACTTGGACGCCGTTGGAGATACGTAGATGACCCGACCATCACTGCCACCATTGACCGTTCCTCCCCTGACCACTTCCCCATCCAACCTCCTCGCTTGGACCACCGCAAACCACATTACTATTAACCCCACGCTGAACAACCACCTGCTCGACGTAGTCTGTTACATCAAGCTGCTCGGCGTCACCAGCGACGAGAAGCTCTCCTGGGAAAAGCATATCAGAGACATCATGAGGTCTGCCTCGTACAGGCTTCACATGTTGTGTCGCCCCAAGTCCCTTAGTGTCCCTCTTCCGGTGCTTCAAAAATTTACAGGCTATTAATTCTGGCCTCTTCCCTCACTGCCACCCAGCTGCTGCAACTCGAGAAGGTGCATGAAAGGGCAGTCAAAATTATTCTCGGTCTTGTCTATACTAGATACGACAACGCCCTGATTACCCTACCCTTGCCACTCACTACACCACCTCACTGCAGCAGTTTGGTCTGAAACTGCTGTGCCTTCCACGCCGCCAACAAACTGGTGCCCTTTAGGGCCGGCACTGAGCGTTACCTTCGCAGCACAATGCCATCTCTAGCTAGACTTATCATCGAGAACTAAGTCAATGGACGGCTCCCCATCAGCTCTTCTGCAAGCGGTAGTCTGCAGCTACTAGTCAAGTATTCCTAGCTCACCTGTGCTTGCACTTGTCCTTTTTTAGTTTTGTATTTTACTTCTCTTATTGTTATTTGATTGTTCGTTTATATGTTTTGATGTATATATAGTTTGTCTCTTTATCTGTATTTCTTTGTATATTTTCAGCCCCTGGCAGCATGAGAATTAGTAAACCGATTATTATTACTATCAAACACGCGCGCGCGCGCGCGCACGTACGCATACGTACACGCACACACACGCACACGTACACGCACGCACACGCTCACACATGCACACACACACACACACACACACACAATTATATTTATATGTGTATGTGTGTGTGCATAAATGCATATATATATGCATATGTATATATATATATATATATATATATATATAATATATATATATATATATTATATATATTATATATATATATATATATATATACATAATATATATATATATATATATATATATATATATATATATATATATATATATATAGTATGTATGTATGTATGTATGTATGTTGTGGTCGATGTTGATTCGACATTTGAAATATACATTGGTTAAAATTGTTAAGATCTCTGGACCATGTAGAATTGTCAAACTCCATCGAAATGTTTATTTGCGTATTTTTATTTTGAAGGCAAATCGATATAATAAAATATAGTGTTATAAATGATAGAGTAAATTATAGTAATTCTTCGTAAACTGATAAACGATTTATTATAAATGTTAAATCCTTATGAATTGTATTGTGATATCTAAGACGTACAAGGTAATAACGGAAAATACCGAACTCTATATTCGCCTCATATTTATATAGTTTAATATTTATCTTTATGATCGATAATGATTTATAATTGGCAGGCAAAGGAAGATAAAGTTATTTGTAAACTTGAAATGATTTAGTAAAATAAAATTCCTGTAAATTTTCTGATATTTATTATTGTTGATATGAAACCCCTTGTAATATGCCACCTTTTTTATTATCATTGGATTGTAGAATGCAAAAAATTGGTTAAAATTATAGAATAAAATTAGAATGAAAAATTTAGAATGAACTTTAGAATAAATGAATATTGGTTCACACTGGTTTTATGACCGTTGTATCTTCGGCACACTCAGCATAGGAATGAGTTCATTCCAACCCACGAGACAAGACTGTTAAGTCATGCTATACAAATTGAAATTTGGCAAGTCAAAACTGCGTTTTCTCGGGGTTTCCTTCAACTCAAAACGCTGGGTGGTGGTGGCGATACCTTTTCGTTAATTGTAGTAGAATTGAACTTGACAAATTGGCAGCAGTAATTTAGTAGAATATATTTTATTTGCTATAAGAAGAATCGCGATACGACATATATATATATATATATATATATATATATATATATATATATATATATATATATATATAGATATGTATATATATATATATATATATATATATATATATATATATATATATATATATATATTTTAATATATATATATATATATATAATATATATAATATATATATAATATATATATATTATATATATATATATATATAAAATATATATATATATATATATATATATATATATATATATATATATATATATATATATATATCTTTATTGAAAATGAGACAACAGTTTCGAAATCCACCTGCATTCCATCTTCAGGTCTGAAGAGGAAAAGATAAGGATAAGACCGATATGCGAACCTCGCTCGGGCTATGCTCATGAGGGGAGCCTGGCCTGTGTCAACTAATGCCGACTTGCTCAGCTGGTGACTCAGCTGAACCTCGTCCTTACCCGCCGTGGTGCCCAGCCACAGCAGTAACCTCCAGGCGACAGTTGCAATTTCTCGCGCCTGGGCGGGGCGCGAACCGCCGACCCCTCGGATGAGAGGCCGACACGTTACCACTATACTAGCTCGGAGACTAAGATAAAAGGGAGATGAGGGGTATAAGAGAGAGGAGAGGCAACGCGGTAACACGGGGTAGGTGAGGACAGACGATCGGAAGCAAAGGCAGCTCAAGTCAGGTCGGAGGATCGGGCGGAGTATGCGCAGGGTGTCCGGCATAAGGGAGAAGGCAGAGGAAGTGGGAAGCGAGGAGGCTATCAGCAGGAGAAAAGCCGCTGTTCAAGTTGAAATTAAGCAGCAGCTTTATTAAGGAGGATTCCACCAGTCTGCTGGCGTGGACTTCAGCGGAAGGAAAGACAATTCGCGCCGCTGACCAGTCCAGTTGATGGTCTATGTCCCAGTGATGGCAAAAGAGGGCGTTGGTTTTGTGTCCCCTGGATACAGCGTACTTATGTTGAGACACGCTTAGTGAGACTGGGGCATGTCTCACCAAAGTATTGCTTATCACAGGAGGCACAAGGAACAGCATAGGTGCCTACCTTCGAGGTAGAGGGAGGGTTGGTATGGACCAGGTTACGACGGAGAGTTTTCACCTGGCAGAAGATCAGCCTGCAGTTGAGAAAGTGAAGAGGACGACGGGGAGAGTAAATCTCCTCATTGTAGGGCAGGTGATGAGTCTCTTTAGGAGAGGAGTCGTGGTAGAAAGTACGCCGTGCCCTAGATAATGCTACGTCGAGAACATGCCGAAGGTGGCCTAGTTTGGCGAACGAGCGACGCAGGAAGTCGATCTCTTCATCCAGGTGCTGGGGGTCACAGATGCGGAGGGCGCGGAGAAAAAGCGAGGTGGCAAGACTTTTCTTTACATGGAGAGGATGGTATGAGAAGAAGTGTATGTACATACCACTATGCATAGGCTTCCTATATAAGGAGAAGGAGAAGTGGTCAGCAGAGCTTGTTGTCGACCTTCCATTCCACTTTGAAACGGATGGAAGGAGAGAGTGAATTCAGCTGCGTCAGGATCTCCGAAAACAGGGCAGTGCCATGAGGCCAGAGAGAAAAGACGTCGACATACCTCAGCCAAACCGACGGACGAAGGGAGGTGGAAGGGAGAAGCTCAGACTCAAAGAATTCTATGAACAAGTTTGCCAGGAGTGGAGAGAGGGGAGAGCCCATGGCAACACCGAACGTCTGAGAGTAGAAGCGACCCTCAGAGGAAAAGGAATTAGACTCCACACACAGACGAATCGGCTGGAGGAAAACGTCGGTGGGCAGAGGGAGACGAGGATCCTCCGCGGGGAGTCTCCTCTGAAGGAAAGCGAGGACGTCATCAAGCGGGACCTTGGTGAACAGGGAGCCAACATCCAATCTTATCATGATCGCCGGTGATACTCCACGGACACGGGAGATGAAGTCCTGAGAGTGGCGGAGGTGAGAAGGAGAGAAGGTGCCAAGAAGAAGAGTGAGAGACTTCGCCAGTAAGAGGGTGCATCACAGATCCCTGGGAGGAGATGATGGGGCGCAGAGGCAAGGCCGGCTTATGGGTTTTAGGAAGCCCATAGAAATGAGGGAGTCGAGGGCTGATGACCTTGAACCACTGGTAGAGATTCGCCTCCGGAAAACAGGCTGCTATTTCCTGGGCCTTTGCAGTTACCACCACCGAATTGACCTTGTCAAAAGGCAAAATAGTTACATCCTTCCAGCGCAGGCTTTGAAGGACCTCACGTTGACGCCTCTGAATGGAAAGGTTAGGATGGAGGAGAGATTCGAGGGCCGGGATGAAAGCACCACGAAGGAGAGAGACATCAGGCAAGGAGTTCCTGTGAGAAGATATAAAACGGTCAAGGGATGAAATAATGTCAATGGAGGTAAGGGGGTGAGGGTGGAGAGCAAAGGAAA
>NC_051391.1:48914181-48916681 GCF_015228065.2 Penaeus monodon
ATTTTTGTATCAAAAATGAGAGAGAGAGTGAGTGAGTGAGTGTGTGAGTGAATGAGAGAGAGAGAGAGAGAGAGAGAGAGAGAGAGAGAGAGAGAGAGAGAGAGAGAGAGAGGGGGGGGGGGATGGTGGGATCTATTAACACTAAAGTCAGATGAAATCGGGACTTTGAGACTTCAAACTTGTTATGAGAACTTGTCTTTTTATACATAGACACTGCTGCCAATACGTAGAGTAGTTATTCATGGAATGAGAAACTCTGTATCGTATATGTTTAGCTAGTTGTATATTGTTGACTCTGTAGACTATCCAATGAACAGAGACACGAATGAAAAAAGCAGCATTAAGCATATAATGTCCATGGTCCAAAGCCTCTCTAACAAGTGGTGAATGCAAGTAACATACGAGTGTGTGGGGGTTGGGGTGGGGGAAGCAATCTTTAGAGAGAACCCAAAAAGCCTCAGAAAATCATACGAGGAAGTAAATTTTGATAATGCATTTTTTATTGCAATTATTATGTGTATCTTACAAAATACTCGATTTCTTTTACTGAAGGTAAAGGCAATAATACCCGTCAATTTATAAATTATTGAAATAATCAAATTTCGTCAATATTGCTCTAGATTTTACTTGATTCCCAAAAGATTTTGGAAGTTCATCTGGAAAGTTTTGCTTCTGACCATTGACACACTGATGTTCTACGCCAATGGCTTCGTACTGTGTGCCGAGGATAAGAAAGTACTGGAGAGAAAGTTGTGAAGGAGAGAGGTAGTGGTTCCCAAGTGTTAGTCACTAACCCTTGAAACTTTTACTCGTATCCTTATTTAGGCTTTAGATTGTATATGTAGAATGATTTACATCACTGATATTGCTAACTGATATTGCTGAATCCTGTAAAACTGTCAGAGTTCTAATACAAAACAATATTAATAAATTTGTTGAGTAAATACTTGAAAAAAAACTAAATAGTAGAAGTATGTCGTGTACCACCTGTAAATTCCTTATCGAGCCCAAGAAGTAAATGTAACTACTACTGGAATATATTCCAGTAGTAAACAGGTAAAGGCAAGACAAAACGTATGTACAACACATTAAATACAAATACAGGAGAGAACATACGACTGAAAGTAATACAAATTAATGGAAAGGTAAAAAAAAAAAAAAAAACATACATACATTAGTTCAACAAAAGATTACGGAGGCATATGAAATTTAATATATGAACAGCTACAAGCAGGGCAGAGCAAGTGGTCGATCAATATACAGCAATTTTCGTGACACTGAACTTAAAATAAGACTGGAAGACTGATTCCACGGGACTGTATCTGAATTAGCTATATTATGAGGATTAAAAAAGAAAAAAAAAGTTGATGTCGCAGGTGGACATAGATTAACCCAACCGCCCCGGATCTAAGTTCTTGCAATTTTTTTCTGATATTTGTTACATACAGATGACTCCACATGTACTCAGCCAGCAAGGAATCTGTCAGTCGGCCCTCGTGACTGATGCTGATTTCCCCATTCGTTGAATTGACGGGAATTTTTTTTTTTTTTTTATAAAATTAATATCGATACTGTTGTTATTGTTATTGGTGTTATGATTATTAAATTGATATTAAAATCTCAAGAACATTTAAGACAATGAAATGATGCAAAAGACCCTTTCCAGAAATCGAGGAAAAAGGTAAACAGGTGAGATAGGTAGGACTATTAACTGACTCCTTGGTGACTAAGCACTTTTGGGGCCATCTATGTGTAAATACAGTAAATAGACTTGCATTACAGTATTCATTGTGTGTATTCTTACAATACATGCCGATTGGGTGAAGAATGAAGATAACTTAGGAGTAAATAAGAGGAAAGGTAAATTGAATATTAAAAAGGCATAAAAAGAAAAGACCAAGAGGAGTAAACATCTTAAGAAAAGAAGAGAAGAAATAAAGAAAAGAAGGAAAAACGGATGGCCAAATAGAAAATGGGTTGACTGTTGATGGGGGACTTCAGTGAAAAAGTTATTGACGTTAACACAAACAAAAGCAAATTAGGGACAATACATTCAAATCGTCAGCCTCTTATAAAAACAGGATGAAGATAAAAAGAAGGCATATTAGAATCCTCATATCAACTGAGCCTTTTACTTGACATCGATTTTATTTTCGATCTTATATGTGTATGCGCGCGCGCGTGTGTGTGTGTGCACATATATGTACATACACACACACACACACATACATATATGTATATACACATACATATGCATACAACAACATATATGCATACACACACACACACGCACAGAAACATGTGTGTATGTGTGTGTGTGCACATGTATGTATATACACCATACATATATGTATATACACACACATATACATACACACACACACACACAAACATGTGTGTGCGTGTGTGTGTGTGTGTGTTATTATTATTATTATTATTATTATTATTATTATTATTATTATTATTATGATCATTGTCATTATTAACATTATTATTATCG
>NC_051391.1:48929181-48931681 GCF_015228065.2 Penaeus monodon
CGCAGTAAGTCGATCTCTCCATCCAGGTATAGGGGGTGACAGATGCGGAGGGCGCAGAGGAACAGCGAGGTGGCAACACCTCTCTTTACATGGAGAGGATGGTATGAGAAGAATTGTACATACACCACTATCCATAAGATTCCTGTATATGGAGAAGGAGAAGTGGTTAGCAGAGCGATGAAGAAGGGTGTCCAAGAATGGGAGCTTGTTGTCAACCTCCCATTCTATCTTGAAACGGATGGAAGGAGAAAGAGAGTTCAGTTGCGTCAGGAAATCCGAGAACAGGGCCGGGTCATGAGGTCAGAGAGCAATGGCATGTTTCAGCCAGACCGACGGACGAAAGGGAGATGGAAGGGAGAAGCTCAGACTCGAAGAATTCCATGAACAGGTTTGTCAAGACTAGAGAGAGGGAGAGACCTTGGCAATACCGAACGTCTGAGAGTAGAAGCGACCCTCAAAGGAAAAGGAATTAGACTCCACACACAGACGAATCGGCTGGAGGAAGACGTCGATGGGCAGAAGGAGACGAGGAGCCTCAGCGGGGAGTCTCCTCTGGAGGAAGCGAGTACGTCATCAAGCGGGACCTTGGTGAACAGGGAGTCAACATCCAAGTTCATCATGATCGCTAGCGTGACTCCATGGACACGGAAGATGAAGTCCTGAGAGTGGCGGAAGTGAGCAAGAGAGAAGGTGCCAAGAAGGGTAGTGAGAGACTTCGCCAGCCAGGCCGCAAGAGGGTGCGTCACAGATCCCTGGGAGGAGATGATGGGGCGCAGAGGCACGGCCGACTTATGGGTTTCAGGAAGCCCATAGAAATGAGTGAGTCGAGGGTTGATGACTTTGCATACCCCATACCCGCTCCTCTCCCTTTGCTCTTCAGACCTGACGATGGAATCCAAATGGATTTCGAAAATGTAGTCTCATTTTCAATAAATCTAGTTTTTGCATTGTGGGTTTTTCTACCATATTCCACGATGTTACTCTGCGTAGGACATTACCCGATTTCTCGTGTCAGTGTCAGTAACACTATCTCTGAGTAAATAGGCTTGGAAAAAAAAAATACTGTTCAGGAGAAATCTAGAAGCCCGATACGATTCAAATATCTGTCCATATTTCTTAAGAGATATCAGAACCTGCCTATATATTTATATCAAACTGACTGAGGTGTACAATTCTCCCCCAAAAATACATACAACACAGCGTGACATCTATTTATTTTTTGTCTGCATTTCCTTCTCTCTTATCTAATACGAAATTCAACTCCCCTCTAAATGTCTGTGTATGACGGCTGCTTCTGAAAATAAGACATGTTTTCTCCCATCGAGAATGTAACTGGCATGTCACCAAGATGTTTCCTCTGACGGAACCCACGTGTCTTGTAAAATGATAAATAAATAAAATGATTTATAAAGACATAGAAATTCAAAAGTGCAACAACTAATGGCCGTGATGATGAGAACGATATGAATAATATTGATATTAGTAATGTTAATAAGGATAATGACAATGATGATTATGTTGATGATGATTGTGATGGTGATGATAATGATGATGAGATGATGATGATGATGATGATGATGATGATCATCATCATCATCATCATCATCATCATCATCATCATCATCATCATCATCATCATCATCATCATCATCATCATCATCATCATCATCATCATCATCATCATCATCATCATTTCAAACAAATTCCTATTGTGCTAGTCCGTCCGTCCATTACTCTTAATACGCGTTACGCCTGAAATCACATATGAAAAGTAGATTATATATGACTGCAGAATTCAAGTCCCTTCATTTTGATGTAAAATTGGGTGGTACCTGACAACATCAACGTTTAAGAATCAACACACACGCCAAAAAAACACACACACACACACACACACACACACACATACACACGCGCGCGCGCGCATATAAAGATATGGTCATCACTTTCATCATTCATTGCTATCATTGCCATTGTTATTGTCGTTGTTATTATCAATTATGATTATTATCACTACCTGTATTGTAATCCTTCGTACGTCTCGTCTGATCGTTCGCACTTTCCACCATCATCGACATATGAGTGTGAGGCAAGTATACACTGCATTGAAGTAATGAGACCGTTAGTTTATACACATTTATTTTTTACATAACTATCCGAGGTGGAGGTTAAGAAGGGTAGCAGGTGGATAAGGGGAAAGGAAGAGAGAGAAAAAAGAGGACATGAAGAAGAAATGGGGAGGCATGAGAAAGGAAAGGGAAAGGGGACGGGATTAAAAGGACGAAGAAGGTGGGCGAGGTTAAAGAAGAATAAGAGGGATGAGAGGAAGGACAGATGTATGGCTTAAAGTTAGAGACACGGAATAAATATTAGAAAGATTAAGGACTAAGAGGAGGGGGGTGGAGTAGAGAGGTAAAAGGGAAAGGTAGAGGGAAAGATAATAGCAGAGAGGAGGCGAGGTGTAGGAGGGTGAAAATGAGAGAGAGGAGGGAAGGAGTGG
>NC_051391.1:48946681-48954181 GCF_015228065.2 Penaeus monodon
GTATGATAAATGTATGAATAAATAGAATAAATAAACATGTAGGTATATAGATACATATATACATATTTACATGAATGTATACAAATGAGAAGTTGGCTAGAAATGATAATAATAAGGAATTTAAAAGGCATACCATCCAGATATCCAGCTGTCACACTCACACTCCCCCCTTAAACCCCTCCCTCTATTCAATAACAAAAACAACAACAAAAAAGTGAGGAAAATCATCACCTCCCAAAATTTTCCAGCGTTGGGTCCGGCTCCCCTTCAACACTGCATCTGTCGATACCTGAGGGAATATCTCTCCACCCCCCTTTCCCCTCACTCTTTGTCCCAACACCCACCATTCCCTCATCGCCTTCCCCTCGGTCCTCCCCCCTCCCCATTCCCCCACCCTTCCAACCCTATCACTAAGGTACCCTCCACCTCACCCCCTTCCCTTACGTTATGTCCTAAATCCTTGTTCTCTTATTATTCTCTCTCTCCCTTTCTCCCTGGTACTCACCTACCCCCTTCCCCTTTCCTATACCCCGGTCATCCTTTCCTCTCCTCCTCCCACTATTTGCCGCAGATCCCCTCTCCCTACTTTGCCTCTCTGTACTCGTAAGAGGCTTTCCTTCATGGCGACTCTGTTACAGCCACTTGCAGCCAGAGTTCAAGCCATACCTTGCCTTCTCCTCAGGAAACTATTCTCTGCTTCCATCACCTGCTCTCTCTCTTTTTCTATTCTCTCTCTATCTCTCTTTCTGTCTCCTCCCTTCTCTCGATATCTCATTTATTCTTCTCTCTCTCTCATTCTTCTTCTTCTTCTTCTTTTCTTCTTCTTCTTCTTTTATTTCTCTCTCTCTCTCTCTCTCTCTCTCTCTCTCTCTCTCTCTCTCTCTCTCTCTCTCTCTCTCTCTCTCTCTCTCTCTCTCTCTCTCTCTCTTTCCGTTTCTTCGTTCCCTCTCTTCTTTTCTCTTCTCCTTTCCTCTCTGCTTTTCTTCACCTTTCTTATCTCTCTTCTCTCTCTCTCTCTCTCTCTCTCTCTCTCTCTCTCACATTTCATTTTTTTTTCTAAAAAGAGAGATGAATCTTATTCTAAGTTTTCACTTTTGAGTTTGTTTCGCTTTTTCTATTATTGTTACAAGCATCTGATTAAGATTTTTTGTCAGTTAATTATTCTTTAATAAAGTTCTGACTGTTTTCTTTCTATCAGCGGTCATGCTATTACTATTATTATTACAATTACCATTAATATTATATCTATTATTATTTCCATTATTGACATTATCACCTCTATCTTTCATCACCATCATCATTATAATAATAATAATAATTATTATTATTATTAGTAGTAGTAGTAGTAGTTTTATAATTATCATTATCATTATCATTATCATTATCATTATCATTATCATTATCATTATTATTATCATTATCATTATTGTTATTGTTATTGTTATTGTTATTGTTATTGTTATTGTTATTATTATTATTATTATTATTATTATTATTATTATTATTAATCATTATTATTATTTTATCGTTTTATTATTTTATTGTTTTTATTATCAATATTATTATCATTATCTTTATAATTGTTATCATA
Source organism: Penaeus monodon (assembly GCF_015228065.2). Classification (NCBI taxonomy): domain Eukaryota; kingdom Metazoa; phylum Arthropoda; class Malacostraca; order Decapoda; family Penaeidae; genus Penaeus; species Penaeus monodon. Next base: position 48,948,273 of record NC_051391.1, read on the forward strand.
ATGATGATAACAATAATAATAATAATATAATAATAATAATAATAATAATAATAATAATAATAATAATAATAATAATAATAAAGTAATAATTGTTCTTATCATCATCATTAATATTATCATTAATAGTACCATCATCATTATTATCACTTCTATGATTATTATCACTATTATTACTGTCACCTCTATCTTTCGTTTATTATCATTAACAAGAATAGTATTAGGAGTAGTATATATTATTTACTTACGTATATACTCATGTTATCATATATCATTTCATCGGCATTTCTTTATTTTTATTTATTTATTTATCTATTTATTAAAAAAACAAGTCCTTTAGAAGGTTGTAATCAATCGCGCTCTTTATCCTTTACCGCTCACCTCCCATCAGTCCGAGCAGCCAATCACCGCCGTTACGAGTGTTATGATCGACCAATCAGAGGGGCCTATTCTTTCTCACAGGTCGCGGGACCCTGGTATCTACCAATCACCGTCTTTGCAGACGAGTTTATCTTAATCTGCGATATTTTGGGGGGATTTATGCTTTATTTGTTTTATTTCATTTTATTTTATTATTATTCTACTCTTTAGTCTTTTCCTTGTCTTTCTTCCCTTTTAATTCTTTAGCTGTTTGGATTGTCGACTTTTTTATATTTGATTTTGGATTCTTTTGATATTATGATTGGTTCTAATCCTAGCGTTCTGTTTTCTTTTGTAATTTAACGTCAGGTTTCTTAATTTTATAACCTCCCCTTCCTTTCAGTAATATTACAAATACCAATGTATATGTATGATTCAATTTCAATGCACATTTTTGTCCCTCTTTCACTAATGAACAAGAGCATTTGTATGATTAAGGTAACCATGCATTCCTAGTTTAATATTCCTCTTCCATGCTGTATATCTGAGAACCCGATATCGGGGTAAGCCTTCTCGTAACTCCATCCAAAATTGAGTCCAATAAAAAAAGAAAAAAATGAGTGTATGCTGTGTGTCTAACACTTACGGGGGTGATGAGAGGGTGCACACGGGCACTACCGCGTTTTGAAAAGCTGGCTGAATGTCATGTACGGCAAACACATGGGTAAGTGACACACACTAGTGGGGAGGGTTATGGGCGATGCGATTCCACTTTCCAGATTACCACTAGAAACCATTTACCCCCCAGACCAATCCCCTCCCAGTCAATCGTCCGGGAAGGAGGCCACTTTTCAATGGGAGTAGGAGGTGGTCCGCTCCGGCCGCTGATCGAACTGGAGTAACGAGTTTAAACGCATTCACTATCCCGTGCTAAAGGTCGTACTCCCCCTCATCACTCAGCCTCCAGGACTCCCGTCTTCTCAGTGCACAAAGACATAACACACGAGTAGCTGAAGCACGCTCGTGATGAGGACCATAAGACATGCGATCCCTATTTCCATCAGTACTGCAAAGCATTTGCACCGCCATCCTCCCCTTCCAAGTAGAACCATCAAAGGTGGAGTAGGAGTAGGAGGCAAGCCATCCTCAAGGCTTGTCAAAGTGGAGCAGCGAGTTCAAACCTCATTTTCTTTTATTTTTTGAGAATCATGTGTTCCTTTATTTTACTTTACTTACTTGTTCTCTTACCCTATCATTTCTACCAATCTTGTTTATCAAAACTAATTACAAGCCTATATACATCCAGCATTCTGTTGAAAATGCCAATTTCACAATCACAACCTTCCTCTCCATCTCTGTTAATTTGTCAGTTTTACCACCAACATCACCATCAAGCTAATCTACTCGAAAACATGTGTTCGTACATATCTTTCAGAAAGGATTTCACCTCTCCTTTTGCTAAGTCCTCTTGTATGGTATCCTCTCTCAATCCGCCTACTTCCGCCCTCCTCTTCTCCCACGACCATCATCCACAGACCTATATTTCTGAGCCAAGGGGGAGAGGTAGTGGGAGAAGGGGGAAGGGAGGAGGGAGGCAAGGAGGGAGGGGAAGAAGAAGGGCGGGGGGGAGGGAAGAGAGAGGAAAGGGGGAGGCAAGGAAGGAGGGGGAGGCAAGGAGGATCTTGAGAACGGAGCCAGATCTTCGCAAGTCAGCAGGTCCAAACATCGTCTGTCAGTGCCTCTCCTCTCTTGTTCTTCAGTGGGTTTATCGGTTACCAAAGTCTCTTCATCTACAGCGTAGGCTTTCTACATTTTGCTTTTATTATTATTTTATATACAAGATGGATCGATCATGTATTTCCTCTTTATCCCCCACGCACACTCCGAGATGGGATAATTTTAGTATCTATTAACTTCCTGCCTTTCGCTTTTAATCTCCTCTTAGCTGATCTCATCAATCTCCGATCACGAATCGATCCTGTTTTTTCTTTGGTAAACAAACGACCTAATTTTGTCTTTTCCCTTCCCTTCTTCCTCCCCCTCGAGGGACTCTCCTCAGCGTCTGTTACTTTCAATTATGTCCTCCATGTGTCGTCCGTGTCCTGCCCCCTCCCCCCTCTCCCCCTACAACCCCTGGGCATGAGTCCAGGTACTCCAGCGTGTAACAAATGAGACATCATTTACAAGGAGTCGAGAAGACGCTGTGTTCATCTTGTTAATATCAACTTGAGACACTTAGAAGCAGCCTTGTCTTGCCTCTCTTCTTCGCCCTCTCTTCACTGTAATCGGCTTTTCTCCTCTCTTTCTATCTACCTTTTCCTTTTCTGTTTTATAACGTTTTCTCTTTCCCTCCTTTGATTCAATAATATCAGTTTATTCGTATTCTTTGTATTTACTGCGTAAATATTCTCTATTGTCTCATCTACTTTCTCGTTCTCTCATTCCTCTCTTTAAATTTCCACCGCAGATCCTTTTCATCTTCGTTTGACAGTTTTTTTTTCTTTCTTTCTTTTACCTCGCATTCTCGCTTCCCTCCTTCGCCGTCTTCTCTTCTCTTTCATTCCTCCGCAAGTGCATCATCACTTCCTCCTTCCTCCTTGAACTGTGATCTCCTGAAGGATCATCCTCGAGCTCCTTCAGCTCCCAAGAACTCCGTTTTCTATACGTCCAAAGAAAACTGACAAATGGACTCTGTAAACACGCCAATCTCTGGGTGACAACTTATCGCCAACTGATAAGTGGGTTTTCCTCGGTCTATTTATCTTCGAAATGACCGTGATTTGCTGGAGCGCCTCAGCCGCACTACCCCCCCCCTCCCTTCCCCCTCCTTACCCCCTCTCTCCTGCCTTCCCGCCTTCCTTTTTCCTTTCACTTCTCCCAAGAACTCACTTTAGCTGCCATTCGTCTTGATGTGTGTGTGTGTGTGTGTGTGTGTGTGTGTGTGTGTGTGTGTGTGTGTGTGTGTGTGTGTGTGTGTGTGTGTGTGTGTGTGTGTGTGTGTGTGTGTGCGTGTGTGAGAGAGAGAGAGAGAGAGAGAGGAGGGAGAGAGAGAGAGAGAGAGAGAGAGAGAGAGAGAGAGAGAGAGAGAGAGAGGAGAGAGAGGGAGAGAGAGAATGATAAAAGAAAAGAAAAAAGAAGAGAAGAGAAGAGATCACACGAGGTGGAAAGATGTACCTGATTACACCACCGACGATCAAGCACGGTGCGAGGGTACTCTTCAAACAACAATGATTCTTTTGTACGAAATTCTTAAACGCCGACCTACATGCTAGGAATGGGTGTAGGTCTTCACTAATAGTCAAAACCACTTCCGTTCACCCCCCAAAAAATAGAAAAAAACGAAAGAAGAAAAGAAAATAAATAAATAAAATTAACGATAAAAAATACAGTATACAACTGTAGCAAAATTCCGAGAGAAGTCAAGGATGCTTGGCTGATGGGATATGGGATCTGATGTTACTTGCTGTGAAATGGACAGGAAATTAGCCCATAAAGAAGAGGAAATAAGTTCTACATAACATATTTTCAAGCTGATGTTGTAGTGAAACATGCTAAACCTCTCCTCCTCCCTTCCAAAAGTAAATAAATAAATTGGTAAATAAATAAGTAAATAAAGTATTAAGATAGATACATGGATTAATAAGCAAATAATTATAAAAATGTATGTAAGGAAATCAGGCTTTTATCATGTAAACAAAAAAATCTGACTGAAAGGATAAATGGATTGTAATGTAGTTTTTCGAATAAATTAGTAAGATATGAAGAATAACAGAGAGATATAGACAGATATACAAATGACAAAGAAACTAAGAAAGAGAAGAAGAAGGAAGAGACGAAGAATGGAAGAGAGAATGAGGAATAAAAGGAGACCAGGAAGTTGATGATGAAATGAATAGATACAGAATAAGGAAATATCAAAATCAGGTAAATGCAAACTGATAAAGAGCTTTCATAAAAAAAGAAAGGGCTGTTGTAATAAAATACCAAAATAAATACAGAACTATCATAATACGAGAAATAGAAATAAATAGATGAAGAAAGAGGTTGCCACTCGCTTCCAATATCCTTAACACTGATCGAGTGTTTCTTTCACTCGAGCGTTAAACATTTCTCGCTTCCACTTTTGTAAGATCATTAAACGATTTGTCATTTCGAGCTCTGCAATTGTCTTTGATAAATTGTGTTATCAAGAGCTACTGCCCAAGATATAGAGGCTATTCATCTAAATTGCTAAATAGTCCTATCTCGAGCTGAATCCTGCGAATGAAATATAGTGTTTACTTTGACTTTCATGAAAGGATTTTTCCTTTTTCTATTCTATATCGAATCACAGGTTATATACCTTAAAATGATATAATTAATCGCAATCAAATCAATATTAACAGGCTTTAGAATAGATAAGTTAATCAAATCAATATATTAATCTAATTTTGAACATTTACTTGATCCGAGGTTCGTTCCATCCTCTCTTGTTCTGAACATAAACTAACACATTAAATTTAGTAAAGACAAGAGAGATCAAACTCGGGTTATAGTGTGTGTGTTTCGGAACCATTCATTAACAGGAAGTAAAGTGGAAGTATCCCTTTCGTTGGGAAAAAAATATATGCTCATATATTCAATAGTGTGTGTTCTTAGAATTGTTGATATTTAAAGGCTCTTTTAAAAGAACTTTACAAAAGGATGAGCAAGTGTTATGCCATAAAGGAGATGCTGTACCATGTGCAAAGATTGACCATTAGAGAGAGAGAGACAGAGGAGAGAGAGAGAGAGAGAGAAAGAGAGAGAGAGAGAGAGAGAGAGAGAGAGAGAGAGAGAGAGAGGGAGAGAGAGAGAGAGAGAGAGAGAGAGAGAGAGAGAGAGAGAGAGAGAGAGAGAGAGAGAGAGAGAGAGAGAGAGAGGAGGGTAATGCGAGAAATTAACAAAGAGAAGGGATAGGTAGAGAGAGAGAAAAAAAAAGACTGAAATATAAACGAATAGATTACCGGATGCAAATGAGGGAAGTGCATCGAAACAAAAGAACACCTATTCGAAATTTCTCATTTCATCGAAACTCTCGCTCTGCATCGTCCCACCTGTTGTGCGAATGAAATTAACGGAGAATTAATCAAATTTGCATAATTACAGCTAGTCACGGAAGGCAACTGAATACACAGAAATATTGATATAAAAAGGACTTCACTGTCTTTGTCCTCCCGAACGCTTCTTTTTTTTTTCCTTAAAGAAGATCTAACAACACAAAAGCGCCTTGTAAGATCCTTCAAGGACTCCGCTTGTCTTTATAGGATATCTTCATACTCAAAGACGCTCGAGGCTTCAAAGGGGATTCGGGTTCAGTGTCGGGTTCGGTTTCGGGTTCGAAATTCCGATCCACAGAGGACCCGCTCGGCCTCGAAAGCCAGCTGGAGTACTAATAGGGAGGAAAATCAATGAGAAAATAGACTCCCCTCTTGCAATATTCTGCAATTTTCGGTAATTGCTCCTGCTTAATGACGCTCATTACGCAACTACAGACCCATCATCAATACCAACGATACATATTTTGGGCTATA
>NC_051391.1:49069646-49074646 GCF_015228065.2 Penaeus monodon
AGACACACACACACACACACACACACACACACGCACACACACACACACACACACACACACACACACACACACACACACACACCACACACACACACATATATATATTATATATATATATATATATATATATATGTATATATATAAATATATATATATATATAAATATATATATATATATATATATATTATATAGTCTATATATATAGTATATATTATTATATATATATTAATATATATAATATATGAATATTATATATATATATATATATATATATATATTATATATATATATATATATATATATAATATATATATTTTTTATATATAACATAATATATATATATATATATATATATATATATTTATATATATATGTAGTGGCAGGGAGATTGTATTAGTAGATGCATTCAACCATCTAATATTGCTTCGCTGTAGAAGGTCAACTTTATACCTTCTCATCAATTAAGCGAGATTAGACAAAGAACTTAAATTGAGTCCTTTGTTCGACGTATACGATGACTATTGAACCGTGAGCAATCGGGGTGTGAAGAGCTATTTACTGGAAAAAGTCGTATTGTGGTTAATATTGAAGGAACGCTTTCATAGATTCGCTTTGTACTGAAATAAGTTGTGGAGCCCCCGTAGATTATATTCTCTAACACCAACCAGTAAAGGATTGATATTGCATCCCTCATCCTTTGTGAGGTTGCGCATGCGTCTATACTCTCTTCAATAAATCTATTCACTCGTTCGTAGAACACATATGTAGATGTAGTTTTTTTTTTTTTACATATATAAAAATGTATTGATAAATATACAATTTTTCATACACAGAAACATGAGCACCATGGATGCACACATGCACAAAACATAGCATAATGGGCATCCATTACAATCATATATCATGTAACTGATTTCTGTTAGTGTTTTGTTCATTGGCTTATTGATGGGTTTATTCTTTCATATCTAAATGCGCATATTGCATTTTTAGTATACTCCACACACATAAACATAGTGTACTTGTATGCTCTACGTAAGAGCATCAAATATGCAACTGTGATAAATTGTTCTACTTCCTTTACGCATGTATTTGAATCAAGATACAAAGAAGTAATAAAAAAATATTTTACACATGAATGACGGTAAAGAAACCGAACAATGTCTAAAAATGCTACCTGAATGTATCAAATGATTAGTAAGACACAAAGACGACCTCAAAATTTCCTGTAAATAAATAATAATAGAAATTGTGAATTGCAAAATAAATAGGGCTTATTAGATAAAATAAACAAATATTGTAATGTCTTAAAATATCACATGAGAACAACTGCAGATGTGAATAAACAAGATGTTTCCATGAAAATGCGAGGCTTGAAGCAGGCACAACAGATTACGTACAGATCCCTAAGGAATATCGCTTTAAGTTTGGGTGATCAAGGGAGATAAAGTGAATTTGGTGGGAGTTCTGAATGGACGCTCCTTTTCAAAGATTCTTTTTCCCATTATCTATTGTGTGTTTTCTTCCATGTGGGAGATGTAAAGATTTAAAACAGACGAGTTCTTTTCCGTTTCCCACTCGGCGATGCACACACACACACACACACACACACACACACACACACACACACACACACACACACACACACACACACACACACACACACACACACACTCACATGCACATGCTTTACCTCGTAATTTCATCACATCAAACTGCCTCCTTTTCAGCACTGTGCAGTTAGTGCAACTCGACAGTACAAGGGACTCCCCATGCTTTCCTGAGGACTGCTGTAGCCCTTTCACCGGAGAAGAACTGGATATCCTCCCCTAAAGGTGTAGTGGCTTCAGGAGGTGTTCCACTTGAGGCTGACGAGGGCTTTCCCACAGAAGGCACACGGGTTACCCAAATGTTCAAGGATAAATGTGCTAGTTAATTGAACCTCCGATGTAGCTGATCTAACAAAACAGAGGATAGACGTTTTGTCTGACTATTGATACCGGTAAAGTAAAAATACCTACATGAAGCTTCTATCAAGACAGCGGACTTTTATTAGATGTGAAATTTCATTAGCTGCTAGTTATCACAATTCACTCTTCTGGAAACGCTAACTAAAGAAACACTTGCAACAACTGAATATCATCTTATTCATAGTGAACGCAATCGTAGAAGTAATTGCGTGTCAAAACCAAAATACCACTTTAGATCGGCAGATTCTGAACGATTGCAACGATTGCAGTTCCTTGGATGCCATATCTATTCATTTCTTATGAATATGGTTCTCTGTGGTCTTTATACCGGAATTCATACAGATAATTGAGCGGGAGAAATGTACGAACCTGAAGGTCAAAGTTCCATTATTAACAGCTTATGTAACTGTCCACGATCCATTGCAACAAATTTTATCGTAAATATACTCATTAATTTATCATCAAAGTAGCATAAATCCCCCAATGTTTTTTCTTCCCATTGTCAAACCGACATTAACGCCATTAGGGCATTGCAGGGAGAGAGAAAGAGAGAGGGGGAGAGAGACAGAGAGAGAGAGGGGGGGGGGGAAGAGACAGAAAAAAGTCGTCCTCTCAGCTTTCGTTGAGAGAGAGAGAGAGAGAGAGAGAGAAGAGAGAGAGAGAAAGAGATAGAGAGAGAGAAGAGAGAGAGAGAGAGAGAGAGTCGTCCTTTCACTCCCCTGACCCCTGCGTCTGTCTGCTGTATGTCACACTTATCTTTCTATCTGACTGTGTCAGATGATAGCTTGCTGTTTTCTTCACATGAACCATAACAGAAACAGCATTAAGGAAATCGAAGTCCTTATATTTCAGACTGATATGACTTCAATAACTATAGATACCATATCCTTACACAGAGAAATGTAAAATAATGTGAAAAACCAATTGAATATTAAAACCAAGGTCGTCCTGACAACAGTTAAACTCTCCTCGGATAAGCACGTTTAAAGAACCCTTAATGCGATTACGGAAGGACAAAGTACGTCATCACGAATAACCACACGAAAAACACACCAAATACCCGTTAACAACTTATTTCATAACACCCAACAAACTCCTGACAACTTTAGTGGGATTAGTAGTCCGTGTTTTGTTTGTTTTTTTATTTGAACTATCAATTTATTTATTGTTATTTATGCTTATTGAAGCAGTAACAAGTTATCATATTTTTTGGGAATTTTCTCCTTAAGGTAAAGCTAAGTAATATGAAACTAGTTGAAATTCACTTGAAATAAATTCATATTTCCTAAATATTCTACGCTGAACAAAATTTGGTCTATAGCAAAACCTACACTAAACTTAGCGAAACTGGAAGGTCTACGGTCTAACTTAAGACGAGTTTATTTTATTCCAATGTAATTAAAACTAAATTTAGTCACCTATTTTAGCACGCTCGGTTTTATATTACCGAGCGTGAAGAAAATATCGGAGCGTTGCCATAGGCGAATACCTGTCGAGTCAATGAACTATGGCAGTTCACTCAACAACAAAAATTATAAATACTTCGATGGTAAGGAATGTTAACAAGAAAATCATGTCGTTACACCTGAACCATTGTTATTCAAAAGACTTCTTACTTTCCAAAGAAAGAAACTAGTAAAATTTCCATTAGGTGTTAAGTCCAGAGCCTATGTAAGGGTATTTGTGCACTTGATAATAAAGCCCTTCTAGTGAGTTGATTTCGTTAATGCTCGTCTTTACAATGTTGTTACGAGCATATTATGAAATACAAAAATGAAAGTATGTGTGTGTGTGTGTGTGTGTGTGTGTGTGTGTGTGTGTGCGTGCGTGCGTGCGTGCGTGCGTGCGTGCGTGCGTGCGTGCGTGTGTGTGTGTGTGTGTGTGTGTGTGTGTGACTGCGTTAGTGTCCGTATTTATGCGCGTGTGCATGTGCGTCTGTGTTCCATTTTCTGTATGTAATTCAGTAGTATTAACAGAATAGTTCACAAGATCAGATAAATTAAAGAAAAAAATAAGTTAATAAAAGTTATATTAAAATCTTGTGCAAGCTGTGAGAAGTTTAGATATATCCACGCACCATATATAATACCAATAGCAGAATATACCACGAAGGAACAGAGACATCTACGCAATTCGTACTCATGACACGTGACAGATTTAACAGGTATCAGCGTTTTGGGCAGATTTATTTTACTAAAGGTTTGTCTTAAATATATCACGGGATATCTCTCCTTACAACTATTTCCATGCATTATTGAATCTGAATCTATAGTGTTGATTATATTGCAACGGGTACACTGTTTCATACTGATTAAATTGATCATATATATTATTAATTATTTGACGCAAGCATAAACTTTGACTGACTTGCCTCCTCGCTTCCTTGTCACACGAGAGCCCCTGCCGATCAAAGGAAAATATGTGTGCACACACATACACACAGACAGACACACAGGCACACACACACATACACAGGCATACAAATACACAACACACACACACACACTCACACACACACATACACACGCATACACACACAAATATATACACATACATACAACACACACACACACACACACACACGCACATATGTACTTAAAACTTAAGATGAAAGAATACGAGATACAGACAGATAGAAACCAGAAAGAGTTGACCGAGACATAAATAAGAAACACATGATATTCAGTAAGTTGAATAATTGTGAAGATTAAATACGGAGAAAGGACAGGGCGTGTTATTATCGGGTTTGTGTAGAATCCATCTTTTCAAGAGACGTATTTCCGTCATGCATTCTTCAGTGAAATCAAATGTAATGGTATTTTCAAATTAATAAAAGTGTTTCAGGTTGACTCTCACGCTCGAAAAGTTTTGAAAGTTGGTGTAAACAGTGTGTAACGAAGTTTAAAAACTAAGAGTTGTATAGTTTACAATTAACTTAATTCAGGTTTGATCGTAAAAAATATTTTCGCGAAATCTAATGAACCGTAAATGTTTATGGTAGAACGAGACACAGGCGTGTTGAACAGACAAAT
>NC_051391.1:49122146-49124646 GCF_015228065.2 Penaeus monodon
ATGTAAACTTCGTTCCTTGATGGAATACTCTCTACTGGCATGGTCGTCCTACTCGACAGAGTATAACATCAAGCCCGCCGCATTGTGAAACTCAGGCTGCAGGAAAATGATCGCCCGGTCTACTTCCAGTCAACCCAACACCAAGAGCGTAGCGGCGTTATGCGTGGTCTGCAAAGATCACAAGCACAACAGCCCTCACGGCGTCTCATTACGGCTTCAGCCCGCGACTACCTCAGCCTACAACATTAGGAATTGTCAGAGCCGAAGTCACGAACTTCACGTTCCCTTCGCTAGAACTAAGAACTTTATGCGCACATTTCTGTCGAAGAACTCCGAAATGAGGAATCAATTAGAGCGAGAGACGAACTTCTAATACACTTGTGGTAGCTGCAGTGTGATTGTGGAACTTTTAATGCGACAAGCTACTTTCAGTATCATTTCTATATTTGTACTCTCAGTGGGCCATGCTAAAGATAATGTTTTGCAGAAAGGTGACCTACTATTGCCAATGACAATGTACTGAACTAAAATAGAGTTTAGGAGAGAGAGAGAGAGAGAGAGGAGAGAGAGAGAGAGAGAGAGAGAGAGAGAGAGAGAGAGAGAGAGAGAGAGAGGACGGAGGGACGGAGGGAGATAAATGGAAACAAAGAGAGATATAGACAGATAGATAGATAGGTACATAGATAGAAAGATAGATAGAGAGAGGGGGGGTGGAGGGAGAGAGAGGAGTGGATGGAAAGAGAGAGAGTGAGAGAGAGAGAGAGAGAGAGAGAGAGAGAGAGAGAGAGAGAGAGAGAGAGAGAGAGAGAGAGAGGAAAGAGCAAGAGAGAGAGAGAGAGAGAGAGAGAGAGAGAGAAGAGAGAGAGAGAGAGAGAGAGAGAGAGAGAGAGAGAGAGAGAGAGAGAGAGAGAGAGAGATGGCGGTGGGGAGGGGGGGGGGCAAAAGTTTATGTGGAAGGTATTGATGAGGATAAGAATATGATAATGTTTTTATGATAATTATAGTACTGATATGAATAGCAATGTTAATGATAATCATAACAATAAGTTTAATGATAATTTTATTCATAATATTAGGATTACTTAAATTATTTTGTATTATAATAATCATTATTATTGTTGTTATTGATATTATTATAATCATTATCATTATCATTATTGTTGTGGTTGTTTTGTTGCTGTTGCTTTTATTATTATCATTATTATTATCATTGTTGTTATTGTTGTTGTTGATGTTGTTCTTATCATTATTATTATCATTATCATTATCATCACCATCATCATTATTATTGTTATTATTATTATTATTATTATTATTATTATTAACATCATCATCATCATCCTCATCATCATCATCATCATCATCATCATCATCATCATCATTATCATCGTCATCATCATCAGCATTGTTATTATCATCATCATCAGCAGCAGCAGCATCGTTATTAACGATAATAATATTAATATTATTGTTATTGTTATTATTATTATCATCCTAATCATCATCCCCTTCATCATCATCATCATCATCATCATCATCATTACTGTTATAATTATTATTACTATCATAATTATCATTATTATTATTATTATTATTATTATTATTATTATTATTTTATTATTATTATTATTATTATCATTATCATTATCTTTATTATTACTGTCAGTATTATTATTATTACAGCAACGAGAACAAGTACAACAACAATAATGACAACAATAATAACAATAATTATAATAACATAACAATAATTATAATAATTCCGTGTATAAAATGCTTATCTCACACCACACGATGAATAAAATATAGCAATAGACGTAAATTGTAAGCGATATGTACGGACATATAAACACGAGTGAGGTTTTAACATTGTTATAGTTATTATTATTGTCATTATTACTGCTATATTTCTTATTATTATGCTAATGTTAATCATGATAATTATGATATCTAATAACAAATACTAGTAGTAAGAATAGCAAAGACAATATCTGGCAATAGTAATGATAAGAATAAATAATATGAACCCAAATTATGTAAAAAAAAAAAAAAAAAAAAAAAAAAAAAAAAAAAAAAAAAAAAATATATATATATATATATATATATATATATATATATATATATATATATATATATATATATATATATATATCACTGATCATCTCATTTTATGATCATTCCAGAGATATAATTTTGTTATCACTTTTATTTACCATACTCTTGTCTTTCATCAAGATTAGTAAGACTATTAGTAAAACTAAAGATAAAAAGAAATAAGAAGCAACAGTTAATTCATGCGAGAGTAGGCAATATAGTCATCTTTCCTCGAGGTCATCATGGCTTCATTTTCAGCAGCGAATCGTTTTAAACACATCCACGCTTCAACGTTTCTTAATTTGGACCCTTCCCTCCCTTCCCCACACCCATTTCATCACCCCAATCCCCTTGCCTCCCTCCCCTTCCCCCCTCTACATCCTAACACTCCCTCCCCATCCCCTCG
>NC_051391.1:49132146-49137894 GCF_015228065.2 Penaeus monodon
GCGTGGCAGCGGGGGGTTTTTTTGCGCTTTCCCGTTTTATTTTACTGATTTTGGCTTTTGTCTTCTTTTCTTTTTTGTATTCTCTCTGTCTCTCTAAATATGTCGTTTTGTCTCGCACTCTCTCTCGGACATATCTATATCAAATTATTCTTTTTTACATTTTTTGTATAATCTTACATGTGTCACATACGTATCTTCACACATATATACATAGCATATAAACATGGACTTTGTTTACCTGATTAATCATCTCGTCTTGCCACCCTAAACATTCCAATATTTGTTGTCTATCCCCTTCCGCAAGAAACTATGTATTGCTGTAACACTTCCTTGTTAATCACGGTTTGTCACACGCTAAGTACATGACTTATATCGACCCTTAGAGCACAGTTGGAGATGACGGGTTTAGACCCTCTGCGGGGAGCCAAGGAGCAACACCCGCTCCTACGAACAGACGCACTCCTTTACTCTTCAATGAAGCTCGCCATTTACCATGCTCTTGTAGGGCCCATCATTCTGGCTCATACATACACTTTCCTCTCTTCTGTACATGGTGGGGTGTGTGTGTGTGTGTGTGTGTGTTTTGTGGGTGTGTGTGTGTGTTCTTCGCTTTTTCCCCCCTTCTCTTTTTCTTCATCCTTCTGACTCTCACCTGTCCACTTCTATCGCTCTCTGTCTAAATGTCTGACGTCGAGTGCCTGGCGCGTTCACTCCTCCTGGTTTAAATTTTGCCATTTTACGCACGGTGTGACAGATCCAGTATGATTCGTTCTTTTGTTCTCTTTCGCTGGTGCTCCATTGCAATGGCCAATATTCATTAGCGGTTTGCACATGGTCCCCGCATCAATAATACTGAATGTGAGTCGTATGTGTTTTCGAATTTTCAACTACAGCTTCGTAATCAAGTTGGATTTCCTAGTTAGCGCCTTAACTTTGTTTCTAATTTAAGTCCAACGTGAGAGGATGACCTGACTTTCCTTCTTAATACGTTTGTGTATCTGACTTGGCCTCCGGCGACGAGAACTTTCTGCCACTTGCACGCACTTGACGATATAAATACATACCTCTCCTGCCCTCTGACCGTAGGACAGCTCTCTGAATTCCCACGTAAAAATGGAAGGAGGAAAGAGAAATGAAGCAGTCACGCATGATTTACAACACCACACACAACAAACAAACACACACACAACACACACACAACCACACACACACACACACCCCACACACCACACACACACACAAACACCCCACACACAAACCAAACACACAAACCAACAAGCACACACACACACACACACAATAATTTTGTATATGCCCGTACGGGGTGTGAGTGGTGGTATGTGTTTAAATCAGTAGCATAATCACATTTCAAGCGACACAAAGGAGTGGATTCCGAACAGTGTGAAAGACCCAAGTCCCCTTTATATGTAATTTCCGTCGACTTCTCCCCCGACTCTTCAACTGTGTGTCGCCTCCGAGTGTTGAGAGGTTTTGGGTGACTTTTAGCATGTCTGATTCCTTTTCCATTTGTCTGGTATTATCAATTTCTATTATTATCATGATTATTGTTATTGTTATTTATATTATTATTGTTATTATTGTTATCCTTAATAATAATAATAATAATGTTATCATTATTAGGTACTATTATCGTAGTTATTATTACCTCCACTATTATCAGTATCGTTATTATTATAGCTATGATTATTGTCATTATTATTTACATTGTCAATATTATCTATTATTGTTATCTGTTATTATAATTATTGTTTATTATTATTATTTACATTGTTATACTTACCATAATAATAATAACGATAATAGTAATAATAATAATAATAATAATAATAATAATAATAATAATAATAATAAAATAATGATTATGATAATTATGATAATAATAATAATAATGATAATATTATAATAATAATAATAAATAATAAATAATAATAATAATAATAATAATAATAATGATAATGATGATGACATTATAATAATCATAATAATAGTAATAATAATAATAATAATAATAATAATAATAATAATAACAATAGTTATTATTACTATTATTATTATTATCATTATTATTATTATTATCATTATTATTATTATTATTATTATTATTATTATTATTATTATTATCATTTTTATTCATTTTTTTATTTTTTTTATCTTATTTATTATTATTATTATTATTATTATTATTATTTTTAATATTGCTATTATCATTACCATTAATTCCATATTATGATTATTATTGTCAATATCAATATAATCATATTCTCATTATCGTTATCATTGATGAACTGTATTCATATAGACAAATTTAGAAAAGGTTTGAAAGAGAATGAATAGTTTCATAATATATCATCTCTTCTATTGCAAAAATGTTCGTTATTATAATCATTATTATGAAAACTATTATTATTATTATTATTATTATTATCATCATCATCATTATTTTTATTTTTATTATTATTATTATTATTATTATTATTATTATTATTATTATTATTATTATTATTATTATTATTATTAATATTATTATTGTTATTGTTATTGTTATTATTACTATTATAATTATTATAGTAGTAAATAGTTTAGTAGTAGTAGGAGTAGTTTTATCATTTATTATTCTAGCATCATTTTAATATAATAATAATTATATTATTATTTTATATTATCGTTGTTTTTATTTTTATCATTATTTTTATTATCATTATTGTTAATAATAAAAATCAAATTTTATTATCATTAATGTTATAATTTTCATCATCATTATTATCATTATTGTTGTTATTATTAGTAATAGTAGTAGTAGCCAGTAGCATTATTATATGATTATGAAGGGTATTGTTATATTATTCTATTATTATTTTAGTAGTACCAGTAGTATTACCATCATCATTATTATAATAGTAATAAGTAACTATCATAACAATAATAATGATAATGTAATGATAATAATAATAAAATAATAATAATAATAATTATAAAATAATAATAATATAATAAAATAATAATAAAAAAAAAAAAATAAAAAACAATAACAACAATAAAAATGATAATGGTAATAATAATGATTATCATTTTCATTTTTGTTTTTATTGTTTTTTATGTGTTTATTATTATCATTATGATCATTATTATCATTACATATTATTTTATTTCATTATTATTAATTTTAAAATTTTTTTATATTATTATTATCGTTATCATTATCAATATTATTATTGTTTTTATTATTATTATTATTTTTATTATTATCATTAATAATAAAATAATAATATTATTATTATTAATATCACATATTATTATATTATTATTCTTTTATTATTATCATTTTTTATTATTATTATTATTATATTATTTTATTCATTTCTATTTTGTCATTCATATTATCTTATCCCCATTATTTTTATTGTTACTTTTATTATTTATCATTTGTTATTATTATAATTATAATCATCATTATTTGATATTTTATTATTATCATTTTCATTGTCATTATTATAATAATGATTACGATATTATTATTATTTAGAATTATAATAATGTTTTTTTTATTATCATTGTTCTTTTGTTATTATCAATATTACCATTATCTTTATCTTTTTTAATATCATCATTAGCATTACAAGTATCATGATCTTCATTTCATCAATACTACGTTGTTGTTTTTATAATAAAGATATTCTTATTTCTATATCATCGCTATTATGATTAACATTATTACTGTTATTGATGTTTCCTTTTGGCAACCTAAATTTTTTATTCTCTCCTTTTTTCATTTTTCTTTTTGCCCCTTTTTCTTCTCTAAATTTGATTCTAGAATGTATATAAGTGGAAATACTATACTACTATTTCACAGTTAATTATAATTGTCAATTCCGCTTTTCCTTTTCCTCCCACCCCTTTTAATTCCTACCTTCCTTTCTTTCACTTCTTCACTCCCTTTCTTCTCTTAAAGCTCCTCGTCCTTTTCACCTCCCTTAATTTTTTCTCTCTTTTACTTTCCCACTTCCTTTCTCTTTTAGTCGTTCCTCCCTTTTACCTTTGTCTCTTTTCTCTCTTCCCTTCTTTCAACCTTTGCGTCTTTCTCTTATCTCTCTTTTTTCTCCTCCCACACTTTCAGCCTCTGTTTCCCTTCTTTCCCCCCTCTTTATCCCTTTCTCGTTCTCCACTTTCCTTTTCCCGTTTTCTATTTTTCTTAGCTCTCTTCCTCCCTCTTGTCTCTTTTTCGATCTTCCCATCTTCTCTTTTCTTTCCTCTTTCTCCCTCTCCCTCTCCATCTCCTCCTCTTCCCTTTCTTTCCTTTTTTCTTTCCCCCTTTTCTCCTTTATTTTCTTTTCCCTGCTCCCCATTCTCTGCTCCCCCTTCTCTCTCTCTTTCCCCTTCTTATCTTCGTCTTTCCTCACCCCCCTCGGGTCTTTTCTCCCCCTCTAATTTTCTATACCGAACCCGCCGTGGCAGCTCGATTTTCCATTGGCCCATGGTCGGTTTTTATAACGGCAAGGAAAGCGGATGTTGAAGTAATGAGGATCCATTTTAGAGAGGAAACAACCGACTCTAGGGTTTAAAACTCGCTGGAAAAAGAAATCATGGTTCCGGGCCCCGGGTTCGACGTGAGCGTTGCTTTAGGTGCATGTTTATGCAAATTGAATTTCCGTAGGGGAAATAAATACAAAAATCTGATTCGCATTTTCACACGGGGGCGGTATCTTGGTGTTTGGAGGGGGGGGGGAGGGTAGAAGGAGAGGGGGGAAGGAGGAGAAGAGGGGGGGGGGGAGGAGAGAAGGAGAGGAAAGAGAAGGAGGGAAGGAGGGGGAGGGGAGGGAGGGAAGGGGAGTTGGAGGGAAAGAGAGAGGAGGGGAAGGGGAAGGGGGAGGGAAAGGAGAGGAGAGAGGGGGGGAGGGAAAAGAGAGGGAGAGGGGGGGAGGGATGGAGAGGGCGGAGAAGGGAAGGTACGAGGGATGGGAGGGATGTTAGGATGTAGAGGGGGAAGGGGAGGGAGGCAAGGGGATTGGGTGATGAAATGGGTGTGGGGAAGGAGGAAGGGTCCAAATTAAGAAACGTTGAAGCTGGATCTGTTTAAAAACGATTCTGTGAAAAATGAAGCCATGATGACCTCGAGGAAAGATGATATATTGCTACTCTGCATGAAAATTTCTGTTGCTTTTTATTTCTTTTTATCTTTAGTTTTACTAAATAGTCTTACTAATCTTGATGAAAGACAAGAGTATGGTAAAAATAAAAGTGATAACAAAAATTAATCTTGGAATGATCATAAAAAAAGATATGGATCAGGTGATTATATATATATATATCCTATATAATATAATATATATTTTATTATATATTTATAATATATAATTTTTTTTTTTTTTTTTTTTTTTTTTTTTTTTTTTTTTTTTTTTTACATAATTTGGGTTCATATTAATTATTCTTACATTACTATTGCCAAAATATTTCTTTGTATTCTACTACTAGATTTGTTATTAGATATCATAATTATATATTAACAATTTGCATAATAATAAAAATATAGCAGTTTAATAATGACATAATAATAAACTATAACAATGTTAAAACCTCATCGTGTTTATATGTCCGTAAAATACGTTACAATTTACGTCTATTGCTATATTTATTTATGTGTGGGTGAGATAGCATTATACACGGAATTATTATAATTATTTTTATGTTATATAATATTGTTATGTTATTATAATTATTGTTTTTATTGTT
>NC_051391.1:49137994-49140494 GCF_015228065.2 Penaeus monodon
AATAATATAAATACATAAAAAATGTAATGATATTTTAATCATGATAAAAATTTAAAAATATATATAATTAATAATCTAATAATACTAATAAAATAATAATATAATAATAATATAATATAATAATAATAATGAATAATAAAAAAAAAAAAACAAAAAAATATATAATATATAATATATATATATAAATATAAATATATATATATATATTAATATAATATATTATATATATATATAATAATAATAATAATATATATATATAATATATATTATATATATATATATATATTATTATTATATTATATTATTATTATTATTATTATTATATATTATATTTTTATTATATTATCATTTTGTGTTATTTATTATATATATAATATATATATATTATTGTTTTTTTTTTTGTTATTATTTTTTTATTTTATTTATTATCATTATTATTATTATTTATTATTTATTATTTATTATTTATTATTTTATTATTTATTATTATATTATTATTATTATTATTATTATTATTATTTATTATTATTATTATTATTATTATATTATATTATTAATTATTATTATTATTTTATCATTATTTTTTATATTTCATTATTAATATTATCAATTATCGATATTATCATCATCATCATCATCATCATCATTATTATTACTATTATTATTATTATTATTATTATTATCACTATTATTGTTATTATTATTATTATTATTTTTATTATTATTATTATATTATTATTGTTATTGTTATTGTTATTATTATTATTATTATTATTATTATTATTATTATTATTATTATTATATAATGAGATCTGCTAATTAAAATCAAACACCGAGTCACTACCAGCGGCCTAGGGTGATTGAAGTTTGAGGCAATGGAACATCAACGAAAACATGCAAAATATGCAGAACAACCACAAATCAAAACATCCAGTCAAATCAATTCACGCACACAAAGAACACATCAGATTAATAATGCTCTTCTGAGAACATGTGCTGTGCTGTTTAAGACTATTTTTTTATTTCTTCTAATTTTGGATTTCCTGGTATTTGCTCAAGAACCTTATCCGTACTTTTTTTTTTTATAAGGCCAAGAGCTCCAATAACAACAGGCAAAGTTTTGGTTTTTAAATGCCACATCTTTTCCACCTGTATTTCCAGGTCTTTATACTTTGATATCTTCTCGAACAATTTTGTTAGGACGTTTCTGTCTGAAGGGATGTTCATATCTATAAACAGGCAATTGTTGTTTATTTTGTCCCTGATGACGATATCTGGACGATTTACGATCTGTGTGAATTGGAATGTTCCACAAGATTGTAGCATCTTTGCTTCAGTAACTGGCTCTGGATGGTGTTTGTACCATTTATCCTGTGTTCCAATAGAAAAGTGCTTGCAGATCTTCCAGTGCAGGTACTTGCCTACTCTGTCGTGTCGATTTTTGTACTCATTCGGTATTAATATTGAGCAACCAGATACAAGGTGATCAATTGTCTCAACCTTGGCACAGTGCCATTGTGCAAGATGTTAGCTTGATAGTTTCTAGTAAACAAACTTTGATCTTGGACTGCGAGAATAAAACCCTCTGTTTCCCCTTTTAGTCCAGAGCTTCTAAGCCACTGATGGGTTGCAATTTCATCTACATCAGTGTGTTTGCTTCGAGTTGCAAACTGTTCGTGGAGAGGCTTTTCATGCCACCTAGATTTAAGTTTTTCTTGTCCGACCTTCTTTGCTTTTTGTTTTTTATGTTTAGCAGCCAGTGTTGCCAACATATGTTCGATATTTTTGCTCTCAATACCTAATTCCAGAGAAAATTTATTTGATTCCTTTACTACTGAGTGTAACCTTTTAGAGTTTTCATGTACTCTAACTAATTGAAGCATCCAATCGCTGGTTAGATCTAAGTATTGCAAGAGACCAATTGTTGTTGATTTGTACGATAATTCCAACTGCATCATCCCCCTACCTCATTTACTTCTAGGGACGTACAGACGGTCTACGTCTGATTTAGGGTGATACATTCTGTTGCATGTCAATTGCTTCCTAATTTTGGTGTCAATTTGTTTGAGTTCATGTAAGTTCCAGTCTATCACGTTAAAACTATATGTAACCACAGGTATTGCAAGAGTGTTGATTGCTGTTAGTTGGTTCTTTGAGTTTAATTCTGTTTTCAGGATTGACCTTACTCTTCGGATGCATTCTGTACGTATTTTTTTCTTCATCTATGATTGTTGTATCCCATTTCCTTCGTTTATTCCTAGATATTTATAGGTTTCTTCCTGATCTAATTCTTATATTACGGTATCAATACATAACTTTATAATGTCAGATGTGACTAGTTTTCCTTGTTTAAAGGTTGCTTTAGCACATTTATCGAGACCAAACTTCATGCCTATGTCATCACTGAAATCTTTTACAGTTTTCAGCAATATTTCCAATTCATTATCATTCTGAGCGTAAAGTTTCAAATCATCCATATAGAATTAATGAGTGATCTTTT
>NC_051391.1:49152210-49165951 GCF_015228065.2 Penaeus monodon
TTAGTTAATATGCACAAGGATTCACTTGAAATACATAAGTAAATTTGGATATGTATGGAGGAGGAAGTGAACATGTGAGGGTTAGAAGTGCAGGGTGGCAATTTTTTTAAAAAAATAATTATTTACTTGGTACATTACCATTCAACTCGGTTTCCCTACCTTTAACAACGTGTGTTTCGCAATTATTAATCTTATTACTCAGTCGTAGTTATTTTGATATATGCCATGAGATTATTTACGGGAAAATAACCATTAAGGCTGGTATATTGTAAACTTTATAAGCCAAAAAGAGTACATTGCGATGATAAATAGATTTCAGTAGCACTAGAGGAATGGTGAAATATATATTAAGAGATATAAAGAGAGATAGAAATGGGAAAAGAGAAATGTAAAATCTATAAGTAGAAAGGTCGGGGGAGAAGAGAGAGAAAAGAGCGAAGAGAGGAAGAGGGGAGAGAGAAGAGAGAGAGAGAGAGAGAGAGAGAGAGAAAAGAGAGAGAGAGAGGTATATTTTGGTTGAGTCCGTACCCCCAAAATCCATTTTTGGTACTACAGTGTGGTAAAAGTACCGATTTTTATCGTAAATTTTCAATTACACTGACTAAAAGGGCAACGCCCGTGCATTCACATGATTTGGAAATGGACACACAGCTGTATCGGGACACAATAACAACCCTCTGCTAAACATAAATACATAAATGAATAGACAACACGAATGGCCCCTTTTGTATTGCGTCAATACTCTTTATATTTATACCATAGGGATGTGCTTTTGATTTGGGATTTTTTGTTTCCTGTCTAATACATTTTAAGGCGGGTGAAAATCTATTTTTAACATACGGGAACACCACTACCCCACACACACACACACCACACCCCACACACACAAACACAACACACACACACACACACACAACACACACCAACACAACACACACATAAAAACAAAAACCACACACTCACCCCTACCTGGTGCAACTTCAGTGTATGTAATGTCTCCGTAACGCTTCCCCCCCCCCCCCTTCCCCTCTCTCTCTCTCTCTCTCTATTGTATTTTGTTGTGTTGTTTTTTGCTGTTGTTTTTGTTGCTTTTTCTTATTTCTTTATTTTTTTCGTATCTTTTTTTTTATCGTTACTATCATTATTGTTGTTGTTTGCTTTGTTGTTATTACTATTTTTTATATCATTTTTTATTATTATCTTTCATTATCTTCATTATAAATATTATTAGAATTGTAGTAGTAGTATATATAATGATATCATATCTATTATATATTATAGTTATCATTATTTTTAAATTACATTATTATCATTATTATCTATGTTATTATTTTTATTTTATTATTTTTAAATTTTTATTATTATTAATATTATTATTATTATTCATTATCATTATTATTATCATTATTATTTTTATTATTTTTATTATTATATTATTATTATTTTTATTTTTATCATTACATCATCACATCATCATCATCATCATAATTATCATCATATTATTTTATTATTATTATTATCATTATTGTTATTATTATTATTATTATCATTATTATCTTTAAATTACAATTATTATTATTATATTATTTATTATATTATTATAATAATAATAAAACAAATAATAATAAAAATAATAATAATAAAATAATAATAATAATAAAAATTTATTATTATATTATTATTACTATGAAACAAACTCTTCGTGCTGATTACAATGGAAAAAAAAAACCCACAATACAAAACTATATTTATTGAGAGTGAGACTACAGTTCGAAACAACTTGGATTCATCTTAGGTCGATCTTCCCCTGAAGATGGAATCAAGTGGATTTCGAAACTGTAGTCCTCACTTTCAATAAATCCAGTTTTTGTATTGTGGGTTTTTTTTTCCTTATTATTACTATTATTGTTATTATTATTATTATTATTATTATTACTATTATTATTATTAATTATTAAATTAAATTTTTATTACTATTAATTTTTGTTATTATTTCATTATTATTAGTATAGTAATAGTAGTTTTTTAGTAGTATCATTATCATCATCATCAATATCAATATCATTATTTTATATTATTATTATATTATTATCATTATTGTGATAATAAAAATTTATTATATTATCATCACATGGGATTGCCCCTAAATATTATTGTTATTGTTATTATTATGATTATCATTATAATCATAATTTTATTATTATTATAATAATAATAATAATAATAATATATGATAATAATAATATAATAATTATTATTATATATTATTATTATTATTTATAATAATAATAATAAAAATAGTAAATTCATAATAAAAATTATTTATTATTTTTCGTCATTATTATTATCATTACTGTCATATTATTATCATTACTTTTTATCATTATTGTTAGTAGTAGTGGTAGTATATATAGCATCATTATATAATTATTACATCATTTTTATTATATTTTCATTTTTTTAAAAAATCATAATCCTCATTTTATCATTATTTTGTCATTATTCTTATCATTATGATTAATATCATTATTATAGTAATATATGACTATTATTATTATATTTTTATTATCATGCTTACATAAATGCATGGTAATAAAATGAAAAGCAAATCTAAACTCTAAAGACTCATCTGAGTGGCGAAGAGCAGTCAATTCAGGTCTGATCTGAAGAGGAAATCTCGAAGGGCTTTGAAATGCTGTCTCATGTGACGATAATTTTTTTTTTTCATTTTTATTTCACTTTTCAAACCTCTCGGGCAATATTTTAATAAATTCAAAGATCCATTTGAAGTTTACCATCGACCCTGGATCTATGAGGTTTATAATGCCCAAAATAATGAAACTATGCAGATTACTCTTCTAACGATCATATTCTTTTTGTCTAGATATATATATTCTGTTGCTTGAATGCTCGCACCCAGCATATCATGAAAGCAAAATGTTCATTTGCGATTGTGGTGGAAGAAAAGAAAGAAAAGAAGAAAGAAAAGGAAGAAGAGGAAGGAGAAAAAGAATATATATATATTTATATATATATATATATAATTTTATATATTTTAAAATATATATATATAAAAATTATTATAATATTTTATAAATATATATTTTTGGTGTGTGTTTTGGGGGTGTGTGTGTGGGTGTGTGTGTGGTTTTTTGTGTGGTGTGTGTGTTTGTGTGTGTTTTTTATCTATATATTGTATGCATGTATGTGTGTATGTATAAATTTTCATTTTTCTATATAATCTGGGTTTTTTTATTTATATGTTTTATATATATATATAATATATTTTTCTTTTTAAATATTTTTATAAAATATATATATTAATTTTCTATTATATATATATATAAATATATAAAAAATAAAAAAAAATATATATATATTTTATATATATATATATTTTATATATATATATAAATATATATAATAAAATCAAAAAAAATAAAATAAATATCCCCCCCCCCCTTTTAAAATAAAATTTTATATAATAGAAAAAATTTTCAAAATATATAAAATATATATATATATTATTAAAGTTTAAAAATAAAATATTTTTTATAAATTATATAAAATATTTATTTTAAAATATATAATATATAAATATATATTTTATTTTCATTATAATTAAAAATTTTTAATTTTAATTTTTAAAATATTTTATATATTTTATATATTATATTTTATATTATATATATAAATATATATAAATATAATAAACATAAAACAAAAACACTAAAAAAAAAAAAAAACAAAAAAACCAAAAAGAAAATATATATATATATTTTATAATAAAAAATTTTAAAAATATAAAATAATTTTTAATTTTATATATTTTAATATATATGAAAAAAAATATATAATATATATATGTTTTATTTCAAAAACAAAAAAAATGAAATTTTATTATTTTTTATATATCTTTATATATATAATATATATAATTTTATATATTTTATATATTTTAAATAATAAAAAAATATAAAATCTTTTATATATAAAAATAAAAAAATATATTATTTTACTTTTTTATTTTTTAAAATATATATTTTATTTTATAATAAAATATATATAAAAATTTTTTTATTTTTGTGGGTGTGTGTGTGTGTTTTTGTGTGGGTTTTGTGTGTTTTTGTTGGTTGTTTTGTGTGTGTGTGTGTGATTCTATAATATATATATATATATATATATATTATATATATATTATAATATATATATATATATATATAATATATATATGATATCATAAATGTTTTGATATAGTATAGAATATATATATATATATATAAAATATATAGTATATATAACTATATTATATATATGAATGATTGTGAATATATATTTATATATATATATATATAGATATATAATATATAATATTAATAATTTTAAATATAATATATACACACACACACACACACTACACACACACACACCAACAACACACACAACACCATAATTAAATAATATATATATAATATTATTAATATATATATAATATAATAAATATATAATATATATATATATATTATTTATGTATTATATATTATAATATATATATATATTAATATATATAAATTATATTTATTGTTATTATATTATATTATTATTATAATATATATATATTATATATATATATTATATATTTTATTATAACAACACACAATAACAAAAACACAACACACCCACACCACCACACACACACACCACACAACCCCACACACACAACACACACACACACACACAAAACAAAATAAAATAAAAAACAAAAATAAAATAAAAACAAAACAAAAATATAATATTTTATATATAAAAAAATTATATATATATATATAAATATATACTATATATAATATTTTATATATTTTAATATATATAATATTATATAATATGATATATATATAAAATTATATAATAAAATTTAAAATATATATATATATATATATATATATTAAAAAAAATTATAAAATATAATATAAAATTTTATATATAAAATATATAATATATATATATATTATATATCTTATATAATAAAAATAATATACTTATATATTTTTATATATATATATTAAAATATATTTTAAACCCAAAAAATAAAAAAAAACCCCAAAAAAAACAAAAACCCAAAAAAAAAATAAAAATTAAAAAAAAAAAAAACAAAAAAAAAAAATTTTTTTTTTTAAAAAAAAAAAAAAAAACAAAACAAAATATCTATATATAATTATATTATATTTTATAAAATATTATATATATATATATGTATATAAATATCTATATATATATATTTTTTATATATTTTATATATTTTTTCTTCATAATATAATTCAAATTTTAAAAATTATAACTTTATTATATATTTATTTTTTTTAAATATTATATTTTATATTCCCATTTTTTTATTATATTTTATTATATATTTTATTTTATTATATATATATTCTATTTGTTGTGTGTGTGTGTGTGTATGTGTGTGAGTGTGTTTTGTGGTGTGTGTGTGGGTGTTGTGGTGTGGTGTGCGTGTGTGTCATATCTAATTTTTTTTTATATAACTTGGTTTTTATTTTGCTTTTTGCGTTTCACTTTTTAGTTTTTTACTTTACTTTCATAAGAATATTTTTTTGTTCATATCTTTGAAAACATAATTGAACTGTATGTTTTTCATATATTTTAATGTATCATTTATTAAAAATGTATTTACATATCACGGATTGTGATTTCACTATCATAAGCATTTTTTTGTTTTTGCAGAAAACACACATACACATAACATACACACATACCCCCCACACACACAAACACACACACACACACACACACACACACACACACACACACACAATAAATATATATCATATATATATAATATAATTTTATATATTATATATATATTGTGTGTGGGGTGTGTGTGTGTGTGTGTGTGTGGTGTGTGTGTGTGTGTGTGTGTGTGTGTTTTGTGTGCGGCGTGTCTTATGTGTGTGTGTGTGGTGGGGAAAAATAAACCCTTTGTTTTAACACATTCTTTCCCCATCCCTTAGTACAAACAGACACACTCTCCTGGAATCGCACGAGTTAAATCTTCCTAACAAAACAAAGAAAAAAAAAAAAAATCACCATACCTCATATACTTAATCTCTTATACGAAAACCCTTTCACCATTTTTCATTCTTTTTTGCAATCGCCGATGTTGGAGGAGGCAAAGTACCCCCTTATCATCATCCCCTACAATCGGCCCTTTCAAGCGCTTATCTGCATCTCGTTTGCATATACATTGCATTGGTCTCTTAGTCCTTTTGTCGAGATCTTTATTGCTTCAAGTGACAGTGAACAGTGCCGTTATGCAATGCACTAACGGGCCCAATTGGGGTTAGGATATGCAATTTGGGAGAGAGTTACAGGAAGGGAGAAGTAGGTGCAGGTGAAGCTGGCTTGAGGTTGTGATGGAAGTGGTGGTTGTGGTGGAGATGGAGGAGTAAGAGGGGGGATTGGAGGAGGAGGAGGAGGAGTAAGAGGGGGAATGGGGGGAAAAGGGGGAAGGGGGGGTGGGGAGGAGGGGGGAGGAGGAGGGGGAGGAGGGGGGAGGAGGAGGGGAGGTGAGTAGGAGGAAGAGGAGGAGGTGGAGTAGGAGGAAGAGGAGGAAGAGGAGGAGGGGGGAGGGGAGGGAGGAGGAGGGGGGGAAAGGGAAGGAGAGGGGGAAGGAGAGGAGGAGGGAGAGGAGAGGAGGAGGGGGAAGAAGAAGAAGAAGAAGAAGTAGGGAAATAATGTAGAAGGGGACGGAGGAGGAGGAAGAAAAAAGTAAAAAAGAAACAGAGAAGAAAACGAAAAGATGGAAAAGTAAAATATGAGAAAAGAAAATAAGAAGAATATACGATCTAGAACAGAAAGAAAACCATAACAACACCAAAATATGAAGAAGATGAAGTGAAAGAAGAGAAAGAGAAGAGAAAGATGGCCTGTGTACGCCCCTCTCCTCCCCCCTCCCTCTCCTCCCTCACCTCCTTCCCTCCCTCTCCTCCCTCTCCTCCCTCCCTCCCTCTCCTCCCCCTCCCTCTCCTCCCTCTCCCCCTCCCTCTCCTCCCTCTCCTCCCCCCTCCCTCTCCTCCCTCTCCTCCTTCCATCCCTCTCCTCCCTCCCTTGCTCTCCTCCCTCCCTTGCTCTCCTCCCTCCCTCCCTCCCTCTCCTCCCTTCCCTCCCTCCCCCTCCCCTCTCCCCCTGGTCGCGTAATTCAACTTGTTTCTTTAAACCAAAATATACACCATCGAATTATTATTTATGCTGTTGTTTCTCATTTGAATATTTAGATCTCAATTCTCATTTAATAAGGGAGGTCTTTTGGTTTTAAACAGTAATTAAAACCCTGTAATTTTGCAGTTTTGATGGCGCTTGAAATGATATTTCCACATTACTTTTATAATAAATACATAAGTGTTTTAAGATAGTTGCATAAACATTCTTGGTAGAGATGTTAGCAGAATGATGAATGTCATTTTACGGCATTATTTTCGTATGAATTTATATAAAAAAGTTGTGTTGGATATGATGATATGATGATGATGATGATGATAAATGTTTAAAATTAAATGTAATGATGATGATGATTATGATGATGATAAACATGCTACTACTACTACTACACTATCCCTAAAAATACTAAAAATATAAATAAAAATTTAATAACACATAATAATAGAAACAAAACCGATGATAAAGAAAGCAACAGTAATAATGATTTTAATGATAATAATGAAATGTGATGGAACAGAAGAGGACGAACGATGATGATGATGATAAATATCCACTAAAATGATAATAGTAACATTAAGGATAATAGCAATAATGAAAATTTAATAATAAAATTATTATAACAAAAATAACAGTGATAGTAATAATGATAATAATAACAATGTTAGCAATAATAGCAATAGTAATAATTAAAATAAGAACAAGAAAAAAATTAAGAAGGATCATAATATCAAAATAATAATAATGATAACAATAACGATTGTCATAATAATGAAAAATAACAGCTATAATGATAATTGTAATTATCTCTTCTCTCTCCCCCCCCCTCTCTTTCATTCTCTCTCTCTCATTTCTCTCTCCTCTCTTCCTCCCCCTCCCCTCTCTCTTCTCTCCCCTTTTCTCATTTTTTTCTCTCTCTCTCTCTATCAATTTCTCTCTCTCTCTCTCTCTCGCTCTCGATCGGACAGTGTCAGTCAACCTATATATAAAAGAGAGAAGTTGAAAGAAAAGTGTTTCTGAAAAAATCATGGAAAGATTTCGTCATTTAAAACTACTGTGCGTAGATTTCGGCAGAGTGATAATGATGTCAGTGCAGGAGATGGAGTCGGCCCATGTAGAAAGAAAAGAGATAGAGAGAGAAGGGGATGGGGAGAGGAGAGGAGAGAGAGAGAGAGGGAGTGAGAGAGAGAGGGAGTGAGAGAGAGAGGGAGTGAGAGAGGAGGAGTGAGAGAGAGAGGGGGAGAGAGAGAGGGGGAGATGAGAGAAGAGAGAGAGAGAGAGAGAGAGGGAGTGAGAGAGAGAGGGGTGGAGAGAAAAGAGAGGAGGGGTGAGAGAAGAGAGAGAGAGAGAGGAGGAGAGGAGAGAGAGAGAGAGAGAGAGAGAGAGAGAGAGAGGGAGGGAGAAAGAGAGAAATATACCCCGACACTGCACAGCAGTGTGCAACAAAAGGAATACTAAAGCCATCCCCTTCCCAGACTGCAATTCAAGTGGCAACAATGATCACATGATACTCATTCGAGTATCAATTATCAGGATTTATCAAATATCGTTAATTACCATTAATTTGGTTTCTATATTCGACCATTGGTAAGACTCCTTTAAATTTACATATCTGCATGGCAACATAATTGTGTCAGGCAACATGTCAACCCTGCATCAGTGACAAAATAATTACTCCTAATGCTCTTACAAGTAATGCAAGGGGAAGGTACTTAACTGGCAATGTATGCATATTCCTAGTACTAAAAAAGATTTTGTTTATCCCTGGTGTTTTTTTCATATGACAGCATTGAAATTTTGTCGAATTTCACAGATTTATCAATTTAAACATATACATATATTTTTTTTTTTAGAACCTCCTTCATATGTACCCCCTTTAAAAAATCGTTGTACACAGCGCTTGGGTATTATAAGAAAGATATTACTTTAAAAACTAATAAAAAAAGAAAGTGATATTAATAATGACAATAGTGATGATAATGATAACAATTATAACGATGATAACAATAATGCTATGCTGATGGTAATAATACTAATAATGAAAAAGATAATAAAATAATAATATAATAATAACAAGAATCATATTATAATGATAATAATAAAAAACAACAACAACAACAACAAAAATAATGATAATATTTTGATAATAATAAAAATAATAATGATAAAAAAAATAATAATAAAGAAAAAAATAACATAATAAAAAATAAAAATAAACAATAATAATAAAAATGTTTAAAAATAATAATAATAATAATAATTATTTTAATAATAAAAAAACAAAAAAATAATAATAATAATTTAATAAAATAATAAAAATATAATAATAAAGATTATAATGATAAAAATAATAAATTTTTATCATTTCTATCATTATCATTTGTTATTTGTTATTATGATCATTATATTATTACTATCATTTCATTATATACATCATTATTTTTATTATTGTTATTATCATTATTTTTTTTATTTTTAATATTTATTATTTACTATTATTAAATTTTCATTATTGTTACTACTATTGTTATTATTATTATTAGTAGTAGTAAGTTTTAGTATTTTTATTATTATTATCATCATCATCATCATCATCATCATCCTTATTATTGTGTTGCTGTTGTTGTTTTGTTGTTGTTGTTGTTTTGTTTGTTACGATTTTTTATCATCATTATCCCTATTACATTACTACTATTCTTTTATTATTTTATCATTATCATCATTATCATTATTACTTTTTATTATTATGTTTATAATTATTTTTATTTTTATTATTACTATTTTTGTTGGGTTTTTGTTGTTGTTTTATTTTTATTATTATTATATATTATTTTTTATTATATTATGATTGTTAGTATCATTATTATTTATTTATTTATTTATTTATCATTATCATTTATTTTATTATTTTTGTGTATCTTATTGTCATTATTTTTATATTATTCTATTATTTTATTATTATTATTATTATTATTATTACTATTATTATTATTATTAATATCATTTTCATTATTATTATTTTATCTTATTATCTTTTTAATAATAATTTAAAAATATAATAATAATAATAATAATTTTTAAATAAATTAATTTTTAATTTTTAAATTTTTATTTTTTAATAATTATTATTATTATTTATCATCATCATCATTATCTTTATTATTGCAATTATTATCATTATTATCATAGTTATTATTATCATCACCGCCAAATTTTCATTGTCATCATCAATTTTATTGATTTTTTTATTGACATCACTTTTATCATTATTGCTATTTTCCTGTGGGCCGTATCCGATATCACATTTTTATTTTAAATTTCTGATATTGTTTTATCATATTATTGTATTTGTAAGCAAAGCTGCTTGAGCATTTCATTTTAATTCTACTAAAGGGAAAAAAACGATTGGGATTATCACTTATAGCAAAAGTTATTGTTGCAGTCATTAGTAAAACGAATAGGACTCGTTATATAACAGGCAAATAGCAATAGAAGTAGGCAGGGCGAAAAAACCGCTCTGCCAGTGACCCAAATCAATATCCAAGCGCATAACTCTGCCACATTCGAGTAGACCTATCTGCCAGAGATCAGATTATCGACAACGGCTTAAGTCACCTCCTTGTTCCGTATGCAGATCCGGGTCACTTCCCGACTCCGAAAAAGTAGTCTTTGGACCATGGACAACCCACACGTAAATATCCATCACTATCAGACAGAAACTTTTGTCCACAGTCCTACTGACAAACTAAGAAACCAGAAAATGTATAAATAACTTAAGCGATTACGTAAACCTCCTTCATGTAATAAGAAACTTTGACATACACTTTGTAAACGAGACGAATTTTAAGTCACGCAATATAATACATTTTCTTTACTATTATTTCTTTTAAACAAACGCGTTGTGACGGGGCAACGTAACTCAATTATCTTTATCCCATATAATCGGACCTCAAGCGCATATCTGCATTTCGTTTGCATATACATTGCACTTGGTCTCTTAGTCCTTGCATCGAGATTTTTATTCCTCCAAGTCAAGTGACAGTGAACAGTGCCATTATGCAGCGTACAAACAGGTATTATCGATCAAGTATTACATAGAAAACATATGAACGAGAATGAATATCTTCACATTACAACAGATGTATATGAAGTAATACGTGTTGGTTGTTAAGTGAGGAGAATGAGGAGAAAAAAGAAGGCTAGGAGGAGAAAGAGAGAGAAAAAAATACATCTCTTGTATTGTGAGGATATCCATTCTCATTCATACCTTTTCTACATTTGTCAACATAAATACGGTTCATGAAGTAATACGTGTTGGTTGTTAAGTGAGGAGAATGAGGAGAAAAAAGGAAGGCTTGGAGGAGAAAGAGAGATAGAAAAAAAAGAACGAAAGTAAATCAAAGAAGAGGACGAGGGAAAAAAGAAGAGGAAATAAAGTAAGAAGAAATAGAAACTAAAAAGGAAGACATAGAAGAGGGGAAAAAATGGAAGAGAAGAAAAAGAGAAAAAAAAAGACGAAATACAAAAAGAAGGAAGAGATGATGAAGAAGCAGAAAGAAGAACGAGGAGTGATAAAAGAAGGTAATTGGAAAGAGGGAAGAAAGAGGGAAGAAGAGAGAACAACAGAGAGAGAGAATAGCTTGGCTTGGTAGCGACTCGTTCATTCCATCGTCATAATGCTGAGAGTTTAAACCAGAGAGAAAAAGGCAACTTTTGAAATTTATTACCATCCATATCGTCATCATTATCTGTAGTAGTAGCAATATCGTTATTAGTGCTATTAACATTATTATCATTGTAATGTTTTTTCCTAGTTTTCTTCTCCATAATCTTAATTATTATTATTATCATTATCATTATGACTATGACTATGACTATGACCATGACTATGGCTATGACAATGACAATTATTATCATTTTCATTTTCATTTTCATTTTCATTTTCATTTTCATTTTCATTTTCATTTTCACAATCACAAATACAATCACAATCACAATCATAATTATAATCATAATCATAATAATTATTATTATCATTATCATCATCATCATTCTTATCCTCATCCTCATCATCATAATCATCATCATAATCACCTTCATAATCATCATCATCATCATAATCATCTTCATAATCATTATCCTCAGCATCGTCATCACTAGTATTAATCTGAAAAAAAAATATTGCGATGTTATGTTGGAATATTTTATTATTAATGGTAATGGTAATGTAATTGACTGTATGATTATAAGGGAGGTTTTAGAAACGCAAACTTATGGATTCCTCTCTCGGCAGTCTGCCTCTCAAATAAGCCGAACAAGAAATATGTCCCTTCAGAGCAAACTCTACGGGGCCTTCACACCAGATTTAAGTAATAATAGTATTCTCCCGCTTTTAACGCAAACTGGATGGACGGACGGAGCTGGTTGGATACTGTGGCTGCCTCGGAGGCGAAGACACCATCCCTTGTTGGAGAAGAAGAGGGCACACTAATATCCAATAATGAGCGGGATCTTGAGTGTGCATTTTTTTTTATGTTAATCTGTCTTCAGAACAATAAATTATGGAAGCCTGTCAGAATAATTAATTATGGGAGCACATCAATATAATATGCCACAACTGTCACCACGAGGAGCGCCAGTGTTAAGGGATGTGGGCTTGAAGAAACCAAAAATAAAGAAACTAATTTAGTTATAAGTTATCATAATTTTTAAGAAGGATCTTCATCTCTTAAGACAAATTATCTCTTTTATTAATATTTTCACACACAATCATTTGGATTTGCCTTGCCAAAAATAAAAAATAAAAACCTGGTACGTAAAGATACGCACCTTTCTACCTGTGCTCCTTGGAACACAGATGTTAATTAATGATTCTTACCTTTCGGGCAGTAGCTGCTACAGGCTAAGGCAGGAGGTACCCTAAGACTGGGATGTCTTCTATGCTTTGTATGTGTGTTTTTTAACGGATTTTACTGGATAGTAATATTGCAGCACACCATCGAAACAAGGTATTTTGGGTTGAGAAATGTTTTATTAAGTGGCAAAGTATCGTCTCGTAGGCTGGTGCTCTCTTTTTTTTTCTTGTATAGTGGCTTCCATTTCTTACCGTGAACAAGCGGAGTCCAACTTTATACATTTTTTCATGCTCTTTATTGTTTTGAAGGAACTAGCTTTCAGTTCCCTTTTAGTATCTCAATTTTAGCGAAATTTGATCCTTGTTTTACGAACTTTTTAAACTTTTTTGATTTGTCAATTTATGATATAAAGAATTCAGGTGCTCTGTGATGTTTCCTTTACTTTTTAAAGTAAGTGTTAAATAAAAGCTTTGCTGATGACCTGTAAGGGAGTAAACGAAGAGCTTTGCTGCTGACCTGTAAAGGAGTAAACCGATAAGCTTTACTGATGACCCGTAAGGAGTAATCATTCAATATTCCGAAATAGCCGTATCTAAATCCTTCACACGTGGTTAATTCACGTGCTCGTCTCCTGCTGGTTCTACCTTTAACAC
>NC_051391.1:49168551-49187292 GCF_015228065.2 Penaeus monodon
ATATTATATAATATATTTTAATTTTAGCATATATTTATATATATATATATATATATATATAAAAATATAATTTTGTGGGGTGGGGGTTGTTTGTGTGGTGTGTGTGTGTGTGTGTGTGGGTGTGTGTTTGTTTGTGTGTGTGTGGGGTGTGTGCGTTTGTGGGGATGTGTGCGCGCGCGTGCGTGTGCGTCGGGCAGGAAATTGGGGCCCCTTTCCCAAAACATTTTTTAAAGCTGAAATGAGGCACTAGGGGTAAATATTTTGTAAAATAAATAAGTCTACACAAACACACACACACTCAATATTATTTTAAAATTATATATATAAAATTTAATATATAATATTAATTTTAAATATTTATTTTAAAATTAATATATATATATATTTTATACATATATATTTTTACAATATTATTATCATAATATATATTATATATATATATAAAATTTTAATATATATATATATATAATACATATATAAAAATTACTATTTTATATATATATATATATATATTTTATATTATATATATATATATTATATATATATTTTATATATATATTTTGTATAAATTAAAATATTATTATATAAATATATTATATATATATAATATAAAATTTTATATTATATAAAATATATATATATATTTTAAAAATATAATACGCACACTATTTGAAAACCCCAACACACTCAACTAAAACCCTTTGTCTTCATTTACTTGCTGCCCTGTTATCTTCCACATCAAAAAGGGACTTACAGAATTCTATGCTAATTACCACAACTTTCCGCAGACGCATTAGTTTTTGGCATTTTTGATTAAAGAGCCCCTTCTCGCTCGCTAAAGTTCCTCTGTTTCCCCTCTCCTCCGCGATTTTTCTTTTTTCCTCTGGGAGATAAAATTTTAAAAATCATGATGTTTGGGATAAATAAACAATAATTTCTCAAACTTTTTAAAAGGAAATTTAGGTTTGGGATTTTCCCTCTGGAAGGGCGTTGGGGTTTATTTTTTTTAAATTTAAACCTAATTAATTTAATTCCCTCTCAATTTTACCTTTGGGCTAAAAACCAAAAGTAATGTTTTTAAATTAAATGGTTGTTGGGGAAAATTTAAAGTTTTTTTTTAAATATCGATAATGGCGGGAAAATTCTGGGGGGCCCCCGTGTGCGTGCGTGCGTGCGGTGTGTGTGTTTTGTTTTTGTGTGTGTTGTGTGTGTGTGTTTGTGTGTGTGTGTGTTTGTGTTTGTAGTTTGTGTGTTTTGTGTGTGTGTGTGTGTGAGTGTTTGTGTGAGTGTGTTTTTGTGTGCATGTATGTGTGTGTGTGTGTAGACTTATTTTTCAAAACTTTTTTCCCCGGAGTCCCTCTTTTTTCACCCTTTTTAAAGTGGGCTTATATAAAAGGCAGATTTTTGTAAAGGGCCCCCAATTCCCTATGTGTGTGTACACACGCACGCACGCAGACACCCCCGGCACCCCGCAACGCACACGCAGACGCCTGCCCCACGGGGCCCCCCACACACCATCCACACACACACACCCCCACACACCCCCAAAACCCACACACACACACACACCCACCCATACACACACACACACTCATATATATATATTTTATAAAATAATTTTAATATATATTATATATTTTAAAATATATTTATTTTTTATATATATATATAAAATATATATTATATATAAAATTAAAAATATTATATAAAATTTTAATTATAAAAATTTTATGTATATATGTATGTAGGGTTTGTTTTGTGTTTGTGTGTGTGTGTGTGGTGTGTGTTTTGGGTTTTGTAGACAAACACAAAATACTTATTTTAAACATACAGTCGACAATCAAAAAAAGGGGAAGGAAAATTTTGGGGCTTGAATTTTTGGGGGGGACCATAAGGGCCCCCCCGTTTTTTTTTTTTTCCCCCCGGTTTCGCGGGACCCTTTTTTCCCGGGGCTTCACCAAAATTAGCCAAAAATTTTTTTTTTTTTTTTTTTTTTTTGAATAATGTAGGAAGGATTTTTTTTGGCTTTTTCCCGGGGAAAAAAAAAATTTTTTTGGCTCGAATTACCCTTTTGTTAGTAAAGATTTTTAATATTTTTATATTTTTTCCATTTTAAGGAATATTTTTAAATTATAAATTTAAATATTTTTTTGATAACTTTTTTTTTTTGGAAACAATTAACGGTCGAAAAGTTTAAAAAAAAATTAAAATCTGGGGTTCGCGGAAAACATTTTTGCGGGAACAAAAAATTTTACTTTTTTAAATTAAAAAGGGAAAAGGAAAAAAAGGAAGGGGGGGTCGGAAAAAAGGAGGGGAAAAAAAAGGGGGGGGGAAAAAAAAAAAACACCAAAAAACAACGAAAAATTCCCGGCCTGACTTACGTTGGAAATAGGGCCGGTTGTTTTGTGTCATCCCGGGGAAAAAAAGGAAAATCCTTTAAAATTCCCGCAAAAACATTTCCCTTTCATGAAAGGCAAAAAATTTTCCAAAATTCCTTTTTAAGGGGGAAGAGGAAGTTGGAGAGAGAGGAGAAAAAGGGGAGGAGAAAAGGGGGGAAAAAAGGAAAAACCCAACAAAAGGAAAAGAAAGAGGAAAAAGGGGAAGAAAAAACCCCCCCCCCGCCGCCCCCCCCCTTTCCCCTCTTCGTCTGTTTTTCCTTTTTTTTTTTTTTTTTTTTTTTTTTTTTTTTTTTGGTTTTTTCTTTTTTTGGGGGGGGGGTTTTTTTTTTTTTTTTTTTTTTTTTTTTTTTTTTTTTGGGGGGGGGGGGGGGGGTGTGGGGGGGGGGTTTAATTTTTTTTTTTTGGGTTTGGGGGGGGGGGGGGTTTTTTTTTTTTTTTTTTGGGGGTTTTTTTTTTTTTTTTTTGTTTTTTTTTTTCCCCTCCCGGTAGGGGGGGGGGGTTTGTGGGGGTGGGTGTGTTTTGTGTTGGGGTGTGGAATTTTTAATTAGGCATATTATTTACGTAAAAGGATCGCAAATTTTAAGAATCTGAAATAATAAAAAAGGGAAAACCTTTTTAAATATCTTTATTAATGACCTTTAAATTCTTTAACATTCAAACCCCCTTTCCCCCAAATATTACTGCTACAATTTAAAACTTAAATTTTTACAGGGAGGGGAAGGTTTTTTAAGAGAAACAAAAAAAACCCTAATTCTATTGGACAAACTGTGTAACGAGAGGATTCCTCCCGGGACAAACACAACGTTTAAAATTGTCTTCAGCCTTTCTTAAATACCCATGCAGATCTCCCCCGGAAAAGCCCTGCATTCACAAGGACGAAAAACAATGGTTTTCCGATGCTTTCCCTTTTTTAAAAGCGATGTTTCTTGATACCTATCTTTTTTATATGTAATACTACATTGAAAAGGTCATTACTATTGTTATAAAAAATCTATCTACTATCTATCTATCTATCTATATCTATATCTAAAATCTATATATATCTATCTATACGGCCCTATCTTCAAACCCTATCTATCAAATCTATCTATCTATTTTTCTATCTATCTACTATCTTCTACTATATATATATAAAAAGGGTATGTAAAATCAAATTACTCAACATCAAAAATTATCATTATATAACAAACCGTTGTGTGTGTGTGTGTGGTTTTGTGTGTGTATACCCTTTTTTCCCCAAAAAATGTAATGGGGGGGAAATAAAAAAAACTTTTCAGGTTATTCTAAACGAAAACCCGGGGAAAAAAAAATGAGTTCTATCATAATTGTCCCCTCGTTTATTTTTGATACAAATTTTAAAAAAAAATCAAATACAATCCAAACATAAAAAAATTTCAAAAAAAAAGTCAGTTTCCCTTTCGTAAAACCCTTTCTTAAAACCCGCTGAGAAACCTGCCTTATCTATTTTCGTATGCCCCCCCCTCCTATTCCTTTCCTCCCAAAAAAAGTGTTTCTTTTCTCTGTCGCCCCCACCTCCTGACCCCCTGTTTTCCAGTTTTCTAAGTTCAGGACCTCCGTAGTGAAGGAAAGGTATCTCTTTTGAATAATTAATTCCCTTTAGTGTAGGGGAAAAGGGTTGAGAGTGATGAATTGGAAAAAGCTTGGGAACAAGGGGTTGCGGGTAAACATTTTCTTACCTTCTTTAGGGTTGATGCCAAGCTGATGGTGTTCGACAAATTTTTGTATTGTGTGGGGTTTTGGGCGTGGGGTTTTGTTTGTTTGTGTGGGGTTTTTTTTTGCGTGTGTGAGCATATGAGTTTGGGGTAGGGTGTGTGTTTTTGTTTTTTGTGTGTGGAGCTATGATTTTTTTTTTGTGTGTGTGTGTTTGTATTTGTGTGTGTGTGTGTTCTGATTTTTTTTTTATGTGCATGTATTTTTTTTTTAAATAATGAAAAGGGTATTTTTTCCCAGACACGGGGTTTCAAATTCATCAGCATTATTATCTCCGCTGTTTTTTAAATCATCTCACCATACAGCGTACTCCATTAAAAATTTTTTCCCATTCACTTCCTATCGTTTTTTTTTTCCATGGTAAATGGGCCCA
Source organism: Penaeus monodon (assembly GCF_015228065.2). NCBI lineage: Eukaryota > Metazoa > Arthropoda > Malacostraca > Decapoda > Penaeidae > Penaeus > Penaeus monodon. The sequence continues at coordinate 49,173,055 of NC_051391.1, forward strand.
ATAATGCAAGATACAACCGGCCAAAATTTTTCTTTAAAACAAAGCCACAACGCGGGGGGTTTCGCAATTAAAAGGGTTTTCTGCAACATTCCCAAAATTTGGGTATAAAATGTCGCACCCTGTCCCCGACTCACAGACGGAGTGCAATTTTGGAAATAAACAATTTTCCCCCCAAAGGGCCTTATCTTTGATTTACCCCCTCATCGTCGTTTGGGATGTGGGGTTTTTCGTGTCATGGTGTTAATATTATGTAATTTAAAATTACGGTTTTTCGCATCAAATTTTTATTATTTTTGGCCCTTGTACTTTCGTTAGGCCCGGGTACAGTGAGCTTATATGTATGCGGGGTTTTTGTTTTTTTGTGTGCTGTATTTGTGAGTGTGTTGTGTTGTGTGGTGTGTGTGTGTTGTGTGTGTTGTATTGGTGGGGTGTGTGTTTTGGGTGGGTTTTGTGTTGTGTTTGTGTTGTTTGTGTGGGGGTTTGTGTGTTTTGTGTGTGTGTGGGGTGTGTGATTTTTGTGTGTGGGGTGTGTGTTTGTGTGTGTGTGAGTGTGTGAGTTTGTGTGTGGGGGTTGTGGGGGTTGTGTGTGGTGTGTGGTTGGGGGAAATGTGTGTGTTTGTGTGTGTTTGGGGTTGTTTTTGTGTGGGGTGTTTTGTGTGTTTTTAAATTATGCTATATCTGTATCTAAACCTTCGCCCCTTTCTGAAAACCCCTCTCAGTAAAACCTATCTATCCTACCGTCCTTTTTTAACATATATCTTGTTTTTATTTTTTTTTTTTCTCCAGGGGGAAAATAAAAACAATTATTTGCTTATCCATTTTAATAAATTGAAAATATTATTGCAAAACCCTTTTCGGGCCTGCCCTTCCCTGCCTCTGTCCCCCTGTCTGTCGGCCCTGTCCCCTCTCCCCTTCTCTCTCTCTCTCTCTCTCCTCTCCTCTCTTTTCCCTCTCTCTCTCTCTCCTCTCTCTCTCTCTCTCTTTTTCATCACTGAAAAAATTTGTGTTTGTGTGTTTGTGTTTTGGGGTGTGTGTGTTTTGTGTGGGTGGGGGTGTGTGTGTGATTGGCGAGTGATGAGTGAGTGTGTGTGTGTGTGTGTGGTGTGTTTTGTGTGGGGTGTGTGTGTGTGTGTGTGTGTGGTGTGTTTTGTGTGTGTGGGTCGTGCATGTGTGTAGTATGTGTTATTTTTAGGGGTCCGCAAAACAAAACGAAAGCTAGGTGATACTCAACATTAATCCCCTGACTAAAATTTAAAAAAGCATAAAAATCAAAAATTTTAAATTCTCAATTCCCATTTCGTCCTCATCTAATCTAAAAAAACATCTCGCCCACGCCTTTTCTTTTTTCCTTTGTTCTCTACCCATCCTTCTTTTTATCCCTTTCCCTTTTTCTCCCCTAATAAATCACTTGGGAAACCCTGCGCTTCCCCTCCACCCCCCGACCCCTCATCCTCACCCCTCCCTCCTTTCCTCCCCTTACCCCTCAAATTCCCCTCACCCTTTAAACCCTGAAAATCCCTTTTCTAAATTCTTATTTTTTTCCCCTAAACTCTCCTCCTAAAGCCCCCAACCTTTCCCCTTCGATGCTCCTCTCACCCTTTTACCCTAAACCCTCACTTTAAAAAACTTAGCCTCCCCCTTTGAACCTAAATTTGGGCCCTTCACCCTCGATCCTGATCCTCACCCTCACCCTCGTCCTCACCCACCCCGCCCCTACCCTCACCCTCAAACCTCAACCTGGCCCCTCACCCTCGATCCTGATCCTCCCCTCAACCTCGATCCTCCCCCTTTAAACCTTCAAATCCTAAAACCCTCCCCCTAAACCCTCGCCCCACCCTCCCCCTCGACCCTAACCCTCCCCCCTGGGCCCCTCCCCCTCCCCTCGATCCCCCAACCCCAAAACTCGATCCTCACCCTCACCCCTCCCCTCACCCCTCACTCTATCATCCTATCGCCCCGCGTAAAAGACAAATTTTTCGCTAAAAATTTTTTTCCGTTTCCCAAAAAGTGATGATTTGATGAACCCTCGGTTTTTGTTTTCCCTTTAAATTTTTGGGATTAGTTTTCCGTTTAGGGCGAGGCAATCCCCGAGCCTCACTCCACTCCACGCCCGCCCCCCCTCACCCCCTCTGGTGGGGGTGCCCGGGCTGCGTCTGGGGCCGCCCGGTGGCTGTTTGGCCCCGTCTTTGGATCTTTTTTCGGGCTCTGTGGGGTTTGTTTGAAAGGTTTTTTTTGTTTCTTTGGTTTTTGGGGGCCCTGTGTTTTTGGGTTTTATTTTTTGCCTCTTCTTTTTTTTCCGTTTTTGCCCTCATTCTTTTGGGGTTTTCCGCCCCTGTGTTTTGGGTCTTTTTTTTTTTTTTCTTGCCCCCCGTTTCATCCGCATTTTTTTCCTCCCCTCTTTCTTTTCATTCTCCCTCTCTCTCTCTCTCTCCCTCTCTTTTCCTCTCTTCCGTAAAATTATTTGTTGGAAGTCCGTCTGTCTGCCCATTTACAGATTTTTCTAAATTCTTTAATTTTTGCATATTTCTCCAGTTTTTTTTTTTTTTTCCCCTTTTCCCTTTTCTCATCCCCTTTGTTTTATCTGAAGGCTTAGAGGGTCTTTTTGGATTTTTTTTTTCCCTCCCTTTTTCCCAAAGAAATATTTTTCCCACCATCCTCCCCTTGGGGAAACTTTTTTCCTCTTTTTTTTTCCTTTTTTCTCTTTTTTTCCCGCCCTGAATAAAAATCTCTGTGCCCAGTAAAGGGATACTAAAAAGTGTGAAAATGTGTACAAAAAATAAAAAATACAGATGAGGTTTTAATTTAAAAAAGTCGATGATAAAATAGGTAAGAAAATTAAATACATTTTAAAAAGCCATGAGTGTATGTATACAATTAAAAAAAAAAATACAAATAAAAAACCCAAATAAATTTATACATGTATATAAGACCCCAAAAACAATACAAAACAGTGTATGTTTTTGTGTGTTGGGGTGTCTGTGCGCCCTGTGTTTTGTGTGTTTGTGTTTTGTTTTGGTGTGTGTGTATGTGTGGGTGTTGTGTGTGTGTGTGTGTTTGTGTGTGTGGGGTTGTGTGTGTGTGGTTGTTGGGGTGTGGTGTATGTGTTGTTGTGGGGTTTTTAAATTGAAATGTATTATATATCGTGTCCCCTAAGGCCCAATTCACCCTTTAGGGGAAAAACAAAAGGCGTTTTATACCGCCAACGGGAAAATTTGCTTTCCGTTAATACCAATACGATCTCGGGGGGGGTTTTAACTCGAACCTTCATCTCTGGGGTGGTTGAAAGGACCGCGGGTTATATTCTTGGGGAAAAGGAAGGAAAAAAAAAAATCCGGGGAAAAGAATAGCCCGGGAAAATTTTTTGTGTTTCCCTTTAGCGTTTTTCCCTTTTTTTTTTTTTTTTGGGTTTGGGTAAATGTGGGGGGGGTGTACTAGGGTAAGGGGGAAGGCAAAAGGGAGGGGAGGGTAAGGGGTGTGTGGGGGGGGGTTCCCGGGGGTGAAGGGTAAAAGTTTTCTCGGTTTGGGGGGTTTCTTGTGAATTTTTTTTTCTATGGCTAGGTAAAATTTTTAGTAATTAAAGCCCCCGGAATGAAGAAAAGAAAATGTGTATGTCTGGGAAATAATCTCGCTGGGGGGCTATTTAAAAATACCAACGGCATATTCAAAAATTCCCCTCTTAGTCTTTTAAATTTTCATATAACCTTTAAAGGGGATTAGCTATTGATGTTAAAAAAGATTATAATATTAACTTTTTCTACCCCAAATTTGGGTTAATTCCCAAAAAGCAAAAGGGGAGAATAATTCAAATTTTATTCTCGAAATGTATTTTAATCATGGCAAAAAAAAGTGTACCTGACTTGCCTTTTTTTTTGGGAAGTTATTATTTGGGTTTTAACCTTCATTTTCCCCCTTTGCTTCAAAAACCGCCCGGTGGGTTTCCCGGGATTCTTTTTTCGTACCCGGGAAAAATTTGAAAATTTTATATATAATATATATATAATATATTATTATATATATAAAATATATATATATATATATTATATAAAAACATATTATATTATTTTATATATAATATTTAAATAAAATATTTTATTAATTTTAAAATAATATATATATATAATATATACACCCACAAAACACACACCCCACAAAACAAAAAACACACACACCCCACACACAGAAAAGAGAGAGGGACAGAAAAAAAGATAAAGTGTGTTTATGTGTGTTGTGTGTGCATATATATATATATATATATATATATTATATATAAAATATATATATAATATATATATTAATATAAAAATATTTATGTAGGCCCCTTAAATTTTTTATATATATATTATTAATATATATTTAATATATATATATATATATATTATTTTATTAAATATATAAAATATATATTATATATATATATAATATATTATATATATATTTTATTAAAATTTTATCTATATAAAAAACAATATATATATATATATATATTATATATTTTAATTATATATATATAATATATAATTTTAAAATTTATTATTTATCTTTTATTTATTTATTTATATATATGTTAATATTTCACATTATATTTATATCTTATATATATATATATATTTATTTATATATTATATAAAATTATATATTATATATATGTTTTTTATTTTTATAACAACCCTCCGACCGGGACTCCCAAAACCGGGGCCGGGGGGGTAAACCCAAGTGACCAGGTTTGAGTCCCAGTCAGGGGGGGGTTTTTTATATATCAAAATCAAAAAGCGGCATTTTCCTTTTTACATCGTTTTTTATATTAATATATATAAAATATTATGTATATATATAGATATATATACAATTTTATATATATATATCATATTATTATATAAAATTTTATCATATAAAATAATATATATATATATAATATATTATATATATATATATAAAATATATATATGTTTTTCCCTTTTAATCATATTATATATATATTATATTTTAAAATATTTTTATATTAAATTTTATATATTTATATAAAAATTTACCGCACATCCAGAGAAGACACAAAAACCACATTGAAAGCTATCTTTCGTGCCCGAATTCCGCGCAGTCCCCCTGACACCCAAACCCCTTCAGCATATCAAAAACTTTTCACAAAGCCCTTTTAAATTGTCAAAGACCAAAATTAAATTTTCCCCCAAATCTGCCCTCTCTCTCCCCGTGTGGAAGCTTTTTTTTTGGAAAACCCAAAGCTTCCCGGGGAAATCTCCCATTACACAGTTTTTTAAACTACTCTGAATTAAAACCCTTTTCAAAAAACTTGCAGTTTTCACCCTTAAAGGAGGGTTTCTGTTGATGTTTTACTACATTGTTTCTTTCTTTTCTTTCCCCTGAAAAAATAATGGTGAAAGCGGATTTGGAATGAAGTCTAAAGTGACCAATTCCGGGTGTACCCCCGCGCACATCCTAACTATATTTTCATCCCTAAACTCTTTACTGCTAAACATATCCCTAAAAAAAAACTTAAAAAACCCCGAAATATATCCGGCCCCTGATCCCTCTAAACATTTTTACATAAACGCGCGCACAAAAGCCCTGCACCCCCACATATACAATATTTTATCTTCCCGTTGTATGTTTTGTGCATATTTTTATAAAATTATATATATAATTAATTATATATATATATTATATATATATATATATATATATATATTTATATAATTTTATTTAAAAAATAATAAACACACGCACCCCCATACTCCCCTCCTCTCTCCTTTTCCCCTCTCCTCTCTCCCCTCCCCCTCTCTCTCTCCTTCCTCTCTCCACACACACAACACACACAAAACACACACACACCCCCACACACACATACCCGTATGAATAACCTTTTAAAATATATAGATAATATATATATAAAATTATTATATATTTTATATATATAATATATTAATTTTATTAAAATTATAAATATATATATAATATTATATATATATATAATATATTTTGTTTTATATATATGTGTGTATATATATAATTTTTATATATATTTATATCTATATATTATTTTATATATATATAATATTATATATATTCTCTGTTTTATGGGGTGTGTGTGTGTGTGTGGGGTTTGTGGGCCCCCCGTGTGCATGTGTGTAAAGATTATAGACTTATATTCTACTCCTAGTGCTCTTCCCCACGACTGGTTTTCTTTGGGAAACCAAAAAATTTTTTCCTGCCCCTTAAATTTTTTCTTAATTCACTCAAAATGCCCGTCTTTTCCCCGGGACTGAGAGCTGTTTCCATAAATACAAAAAGTCAGTCAGGGGGGTTTCCCATTGCCCCTTTCCGGGTAGTGTCTTTATTTGGGCCCCTGTTTTCCCGAAAGGGTTTTCCAATAAGGCTCAAAAACCCCCTACCTTTATTTTTTTCTATTTAGATAAAAGGGGCCCGACAGGTGGGTTACTCTTGGGGGTCGAAGTGGACCTGGGAGGCCAAAAGTGGGTTTAAAAGAAAGGCACCAGGGCCCCCAGGACCAGAACCCCACTACCGGAAAGAGTTTTAAAATATAATATATAATTTTATTATATATATATTATAATATATAAAATATATTTATATATATAAAATTAAAAGATATATCCCTAAAATATACATTATAACCAAAATAATTAATATATATTATTTTTATATATGTTAAAATATACAAAATATATATATTATATTATCTATATAATATAATTTATAAATATATGTTATATATTATAAACTTATATATTATATAAAATATAATAATATATATGTAACCTTTTCTTTTATATATATATAGTATATATATATTATATTTTTTATATTAAACTATAATATATATGTATACCCTATAAAACCCATAAAATTATATCTTATAAATAATTATCCAAATTTTTATATTTTTATATAATAATTTATATATATATATATATATTTTGTTATATTACATTATATATAAATATCTCCTAATTATTATCTTTTCTATCTCTCATTATATATTATTTATATATATAATTTTATTCCCTATATTTTTTATATTATCTAATATTTCATATTTACTATTATTTGTGTGGGTGGGGTGTGGGGTTTGGTGGGTGTGTGGTGTGTGTGTGTGTGTGTGGGTCTTCTCTCTAACTCTCTATTTATCTAATTTTCCTATCTCTTAAATCCCCTTCTTTCTTTTTCTTAGGTCCCTTTTTATGTACATATTGTTTTTATATGTATCTATATTATATATTTTCTCCCATACCCAAAAATAAAACCCTTATTAAATAAAGTACATATAATACCCTATCTATATAAAATATTATATATTTATATTAAAATTTTATATATATCTATATATATTTTATAAAATATCTTTTAATAATATTTTTGTTATCTCATATATATTTATATATTTTTCCCCATCTCTAATATAATATTTATACTTTTTATCTATTATATTTATATTTAAAAGGATACCACTTTATATATTTATTATTATATATTATTTTTTATTATTATATTATATATTTTTTACTTGTTGTATGTGTTTTGTGTGTGTTTGTCTTTTTTGGTAGAGGGTGGTAGAGAAAAACCCAAAAGGGAAAAAGAGGAAAATCGAGTTGTGCTTCAATATTTTTTTTTTTTTTTTTTATTATTATCATTATAATATAAATTTTTTTAAAAATCCCAAAAAAACAACAACAACAAATCAAAAAACAAAAAAAAATACAAAACCCAAGGAAAAACCCCACACACCAAAACAAAACCCAAACCCCAAAAAAAAAAAAAAAAAGAAAAAAATCGAAAAAAATAAAGGGGCCCTAAAAGAATTTTAAACAAAAATCCCGCCCCTGCTTGAAAGGGGTTTTCACTTCCCCCGATAAAACAGGGGGGCTGGCGGGTACAAAGGAAAAAAAGGCAGCCCCCATCACCCTCTGTTTTTTTGATTTAGTAGAAAATGAAAAGTACAATTTTTTTGGCACCGCGGGGAAGATGCGCTTAAAAAGGTTTAAATTATCTTTTTCCCGGTTTTCCCGATCAATGTGCTGGTTTTGTGATTTCTTGGGGTTGGGTTTACGGGAAAGGAAGAAGGTGGAGGGGAAGGAGAGGGGAAAAAGGGGAAAGAAGAGGTGGGTGAGGGAAGAGAAGGGGGAGGAGGAGGGGGAGAGAAGGAGACGAGGAAAAGGAGGAAGAAGAGGTGGATGAGAAAAAGAAAGGGGGGGGAGGAGGGAAAAAGGAAGGACGAAAGAGGGGGGAAGAGAAGGTGGGGGAGGAAGGAAAGGGGGACGAGGAAGAGGAGAAAAAGGAGGAGAAGGTGGTGGAGGAGGAGAGGAAAAAAAAAAGGGGGAGGAAGAGGAGAGAAGGAGGGGATGAGGGGAAGAGAAGGGGGAGGGGAAGAGGAGGAAAATATAAGGGGGAGGGGAAAGGGGAAAGGGGACAAAAGGAGGAAAGGGGGGGACGGGGGAAAAAGGGAGGGGGGGACCGGGGGAAAAGAGGAGGAAAGGAAAGGGGGGAGGGAAAGGGGGGAGGACGGGGAGAAAGAGGAAAACGGAGAGGAAAAGGGAAAAAGGGAAAAGGAAGAAAGGGGGAAAAGAAAAAAGGCAGGTAATAAGAGGGGGGAGGAGGATTGGGAAAAGAGAGGACGGGGAGGGAGGAAAAGGGGAAAGGATGGGGCGGGAACAGAAAAAAAGGAAAATGGAGGACGGGAAAGGGAAAAGGAGAATGTCGGGGGAAAGGGAAAGGGGGGGAAAAAGAGAAAGGGGCTTTGAAAAGGGGGGAGGGAAAAAAACAATATTAAAAAAGCTGAAAAAGAGAAAAGACAGAGGGGGGGGGGGAGTTAAAATTAGATCATAAAAAAAAAAAAAAAGGATAACCCCCTTAGCTCCCTTCCAAATGCGAACTGCAATTTTTTTTTATCTTTCAATACATAATTCTGGCAAAAACCGAAATAAAAAAGTATAGTTTTTTTGTTCTAATTTAAAAAATTAAAAGCCTGATTCGAGCTATTCTTTAAAAAACACATTTTCCTTTTAAGAAAACGACGGGTATTTGGAAACTAAATATTTTATATTTGAATCTTCACGGGGGATTGGGTAATGGGGCGTTTCCTTTTTTATCCCTTTCCCTTAGTAGCTAGGCAAATTATGCCCGAGGGAAAGAGCGTTTTGGACACACAACCCCCACACACACGCCCACGCACCCCACACACGCATGCACAAAAACACACACCCCACACACACACCACACCACACACACACCACACACAAGCAATCACACACCACAAAACACACAAAACACACACAAAACACACCGCACGCATGTAATCAAACACCACAAAACACCACACACACACACAACAAACGGGATGCAAACAACACACACCCCACACCACACACACACACACACACACACACACACCCACACAAAGTGGGGTTTGGGGGAACCCGGGCAAAAGGGAAAAATACTAAAACCCCAAACCCTTTATTATGCCCGTCAATAATTTATCCCCTTTTTTTCTATATATATGGGTTTGGGCCCTAAATTTTGTGATTTTTACCCCAAAAAAAAAGGTTTTTTTCCACCTTTTACTTTAAAAAATGGGCAAAATTCCCAAAAAAATCCCCGTACGAAAAATAAACAGTAATCAGGCTATGGGGGAAACAAAAAAGTACAGTTTCATAAAAAAATGAAAATGTTTTCCCAAATCATTATTGTACTGTAAACTGTTAATGATGATTTTAATATTATGAGCGGGTGGTATCAGCCCTTTTTTCCCATATGGCAGAGAAATAAAGGGTATCATTTACTCATATCCTATATCTATCTATATCATATGTTTTTTTGGGTGTTATCTATACACATAAACCCATCTATCTAATTTTATCAAACTAGTGAATTGTGGGGTATGCATATATATATATATAAATTTTAAAATTAAATTTTTAATATATATATAATATATATATATATAAATATTAAAAATATATATATATATTATAATATATTTTATTTTATATAATATAATATATATTTTTATAATTTACACATATTATATTTTTATATTATATATATATATATAATATATTTATATATATATATGTGTTTTGGTTGTGTGTGTGTGTGTGTGTTGTGTGTTGGGTGTGTGTGTGTGTGTGTGCGTGTGTGTGAAGTAAAATGTTGCTATCTATGTGTGCATATATATGGGTATAGAAAAGATAGTAGAAATAGATAGTAGATAGATGATAGATATAATTTAAAAGATAATACATACAACCCACAAAACCCACACACACACACCCAATTAAATTATATATTTATATAAAATATCTATAAATATATAATTTTATTAAAATACAATATAAAAATATAAAATATATATTTTATCTATATATTAATATATAAAATAATATAGATAAAATTTTATATTTATATGTTTATGTATTTGTGTTTGTGTGTGTGTGTTTAAAATTATGTATGCCCCAACCGTGTGTGGGTGCCTATAAAATTGGGGAAAATTTTTATTTTATATTATATATATATATTATATATTTAAATAATATTATATAATATATATATTTTAAAATATACATATATACAACACATAAATATATTTTTTGTGTGTGTGTGTGGGAAGATTATGTATGCCTTTAAATGTGTGTGTGCATAAAATGGATTATCCTATTTATTTTAATATATATTATATATTTATTTTATATTTTATATATATTAAAATATTATATATATTATATTATATATATAAAAAATTATATATAAAATTTTATATTATATATAAATATATTATATTATAACACATATATTAATATATATGGGAAATTTTGTACTAAAGTATGTATGTATGTAGTTTATATATATATTTTATATTATATATTTTATATATTATATATATATATATAAATAATATATGTATGTATGTGTGGGATATATATATATATATTATATATATATATTAAAATTATATCTAAAATTTTATATAAAATTTTATAAATATTGTATATAATATTTATATATATATAATATATAATTAAATATAAAATATTTGTACTATATTATTTTTATATAAATATTATATTTTCTATATATTTATCTAATTTTTTCTATTTTATTATGTATATTAAATATTTATATAAATATATTATTATATATATTAAATTTATCTTTTTATTTCTTTGTATTTATTTATTTATATTTATATTTATTAATTATTTCTATTTTTATTTTCCTTTTTACAAAATTTTTAAATGGTTTTTTTTTTTGGGTGTGTGTGGGGAATTCTGTATGGGTAGTAATGTGTTCCCCTATATATTTATATTTTATTATCTAAAATATATAAAATTTTAATATATCCTTTTTCTTAAAATATATTATATTTATATATAATCTATATAACCCTTTATATATATACGTAGGGTTTTTATCTATCTCTATCTTTTTAATTTTATATATATTCATATTATATTTTTAATATAATTTATTCTATTCCTAACCCTTTGGTGTGTGTAATATTTTGTTTATGTAAAGTATGTTGTTGTATAAATAAAAATGTGTGTGTTTTGTGGGTGTTGTGTGTATGTTTGTAAAGTAAAGTATGTATGGGACTTTTGGGGTGTGTGTTCTCTCTCTCTCCTCTCTCTCTCTCTCTAAATATATTTTATATTATAATTATATTTTTATATATATAAAATATATATTTATATATCTATATATTAATTTTAAAAACATATTGTATATGGATATTATCATATTTTAAAAAAGGTTAAATTTTTTGTATATATATTTCATATATACATAAAATATAAATATTCTACATATATGTGAAAATATAATATAAACATAAAAACCTATATATACATTTTAAAAACATTATGTTTTACATATATAAATTCTAGCACACACTCAAAGTCATTCCCGTGTATATAAAAACACATTTGCACGAGAAAAAGCCCCGGTCCCTTTATTACCAAGGAATAAGCCCGAGTTATTTTTGCCGGTGTTTTCTCCCGCATGCATTTACCTGGCACACGCTAACCTTCCGAGTATTCAGTGAGAATCAAGTAATTACATAGTGGAATGCAGTAGGGTTAACTAGAATTACTTGAGACAATGCGTTATTCTCCGAGTCAGACTGCCAGGTAAAAATACTGCAGTAGATTCAAGAATTTTAAAACTAAGTACGGAATATGATTTCCTGCTAGTGGCGCGGCTACAGAGATGAGCAAAAAGGAATTAGATAAATAATATGATTTGTGATAATAACGATGTATTAATTACGATTTTTCCAACTGAGTAGAATAGACATGAAAAATGCTAATAATATAAAGAAATTAAATATAAGCAAAGTTTGTACAATTAATTGCATTACTAACAATGAAATATTAAATAACCCATCACAATCAGAAATAAGTTTCACATGATAATTCTTATGACCAAAATATAAACAACAATTCATCTGTTGACGCAATTGTCCAAGGGACAGTTCTTGATACCATTTCCCTTACATAATAACTTTAATGTATGTCTTAATAGATATATGATGCAAAGTATAATTATAAAACAGGGGCAATTTATGTGAGGGTGAGTTATACGAAGGCAAATACAGTATTCCTTCTGAATATATTCGATAAAACAGAACATAATTACTTGTCTCTAAGCAAGAAAAACAATCTTCTTAATCTATGAAAGCAATCTTGTTCAGAATGCTCCCAGGCCTTCACCTCTCTCGCCTTCCCGGTGTGTGGGAGGAAAAGTATGAGATTTATTTTACTAACTTAACGATCCAAAATCGCTGAAAATTGAAAAATTTAGCGCACTTTTTTTCAGCGCATTTTGGAAAAAAAACTTTTAAGAACATTCGTTTTGAATATATGCGGCTAATAAAGATAATTAGCTACGGTGTTGTTTGTTATCTTTCATTATATTATGTGCATTAATTGCTCAGCTGGGTGAATTTGATCTGTGTTGGCACGTACCTCTTTTTCCTTCATATTGATCTAGTACAAAATTATGTATATCTGTAGAAAATACTTACTAATACCTTTATACCTTTCACAATATCTAGATGCATAAAGACTAGATAGAAAAGAGCTCATATTTTGACAATCTCTAATTTTCTTTTCATATATATATGTCACTCTCATCCATTTTCATATGTGTGCCTAAGTGCACGAAAAACTTTATTTATACTGACAGAATGATAACTTAAATTGAAAGCTTATGGTTAATACACACAGTTCAATTAATTCTAATGAAATTAATGAAACTGTTTGGGCTCATTAATCCCAGTGAAGATTATCGAAATCATAACCTATCTATCCTATATTGTCTATTATTTATATACTTCATCTTATCTCATCTTAGTCATATTAATTAATGATATTAATGAGGTATGTCTGGGCTAAAAAGGGAGTAAAATCCAAATCTCGAAATAAACCATCGCTTTTGGTAATTTCGTATTATTTCTACTCAAACCAACTTTACAATAAAAAAAAATGCTCTGAATAGTGTTTGAATCAAGTAGATTGTTTCAGTAATAAGAATAATATACAGAGTACATAGACAGACATGTGTGTGTGTATATATATGTATTTATATATATATATATTAAAATATATTAATATATATTATATATATATATATATATACATATATATATAATATATATATAATATATATAATATATATATATATATATATATATATATAGTGTGTGTGTGTGTGGTGTGGGTGGGGTGGGGGTGCGTGTGCGTGTGTATCTATCTATCTATATCTATCTATCATCTATCTATTTTATAAAATATATATATATATAATATATATTATAATATATAAATACTATAATGTATGTGTGTGTGTGTGTGTGTGTGTGTGTGTGTGGTTGTGTATGTGTGTTTTTGTGTGTGTGGTGTGAAAGTATATGTGTATTTATGTATGTGTGTGTTGTGTGGTTTTGTGTGTGTGTGGTTTTGTGTGTGTGTGTGTGGTGTGTTGTGTGTGTGTGATGTATAGTGTATGTATGTGTGTGTGTGTGTGTAGTGTAGTGTGTGTGTTGGGGTTGTGTTTTTTGTGTGTGTGTGTATATAATATATATTTTATATATATATATATATATATATAATATATATATATATATAAATATATATATATAATTATATATATTTATATATTATATTTATATATATATAATTTATATATAATTTTAAAAATATATTATATTTTATT
>NC_051391.1:49192392-49202392 GCF_015228065.2 Penaeus monodon
TAATGGGTAAGGATTGTAATTATTTATTGGATAATTTTTTTTGGGATGAGTGAATTGTAAAAACTTTAACTTTTACAAGGAAGGGGTTTGAATTATATAAAAAAAAAACTTCACGCAACAGTTTGTTATGTCACATATAAAAAAAAACTATGATAAATAGATAGATCGTAAAAAACGGATAAAAATTTTTTAATAATGAAAAGAAATAAATTTTTTATTAGTAACACAAATACAGCAAAATTATTCTAAATGATTTTTGCATTTTTTTTGTTTTATAATCAGACAATGTGTAAAAAATAAGCTGCTACAGACTAAGAACATCCGAAATATGGAATTTTGAGGGGAATTTTTTTTGTGTATTTTTAAAAGGCGAATGTGAGGAATGCAGTTTTTGAAGCGCAGTGAAAGGAAGGGGGAAAGGGGGAAGAGAAAAAAAAGGGGGAGAGAGAGAGGAGGAGAGAGAGAAGAGAGAGAGGGAGGAGAGAGAGGGGAGAAAGAGGGGAAGGAGAGAGAGAGGGGGAGAGAGAGAGGGAAGAAGACTGATTACGTATTGATAAAAGATCATACAGCCGATATTAAAATATAAAAAAATGATGATTTCCTAACCAGCCTAGGTGTTTATGGTGGTGAAGGGTGGTGTGATGGCGAGGGTTTTAATGACCGGGAGAGGGATATAGTCGTTTTTGTATTGTGGTCGTTAGATAATTTTATGGTCGTGGTAAAGGGCAAAAATACAGCAACAAATTTCGATCCGTACAGTTAGGAAATTGTTCGGGGGGGGGGGGGGGGGTACGTTATGGAATAAAATCTTGAAAAGTTGGCATAGGATCATGCCTTTGATTAGAAAGGGTAAGGACAGTTCTGAGGTTGACACACTTTTTAGATTGATATTATTATATAGAATGACTGTGAGGGGGGATAGTGAAAAATAGAGTTAAAACCAGCGTTTATTTACACAAAAAATTTTATTTTACAGGAAAACCCATTATTTTTGCATTTTTTGATTTTTCCCTTTGGGGGACTGACCAGTTTTTTGTATCATTAAGGTCAGTGAATCGTATAAAGTAAAAAAAAGCTATTTCAAACTAACTACGTCTGTTAACTTTTAGGTGAGAAAGATATCCTGAAATATTTGCCCAAATTTTGGCTTTTTTTTTTGCTTTTTTTTTGTCTGTTTTTTTTTTTTCGCTTCATTTTTTTCAGAAAAGAGTAATTGAAATTGTTACATTTTTCTTAAAGTCATGAAATCGTTTTTTTAAAATTTTAAGATAACTAATACATTTTCCAAAAATCAAAACACCCCGAAACATCCCAACCCACTAGCCACTTTTTATTATTATTTTTTTTTTGTATTTTTATTTTTTTTTTCAAAACGTTTTTATTTTTAAATTTACTGGATCTTTTCGCAGATCCCCCCCTCAAAAAAAAAAAAAAAAAAAAATAAATTTATATATATAAATAATTAATAATAATAAAAGACAATAATAGATAAAAAAATAAATAATTTAAAAAAATAGAAAAAAAAAAAAAGATAATTAAATAAATAAATAAAAATTATAGATAAATAAATAAATAAAAAAATAAATAAATAGTAAAAAATCAATAAAAAAACAGATAGATAAAAACAAATCAACAATCAATCCCAATCAATAAACGAATAAAAAAAATAAATAAATAAAATAAAATAAAAAAAAACAAGATAATAAATGAATAAAAATGAAAAAGTAAAGAAATCACCTTACAAAGAATCCCAAAGATTTATTTTTTGATCCACAAGCGCATGACCCTTCCCAAACCTAAAATTAATCAACAGGTCCTTTTTTGCCCCCTGAAAAAAAAAAACAATTGCAACTCCTCGCTAATTTCCCGTGATAAACTACAAGAAACAAAACTTTATCCAGTTAAAAAAATTAAAACGAGAAACCACACTGAGTTAGAGAGCAAGTTTTATACCTAGCAAGTAAATGAATGGAGTTAGAATGAAGATAAGGGGTAGTAGGTGTATTTGGAGAACGCTTTCGAAAAAAGAGAAAAAGAGGGGGAGAGGGAGGGGAGAGGAGAGAGAGAGAGAGAGAGAGAGAGAGAGAGAGGAGAGGGAAGAGAAAGAAAAGGGAAAAGAGAGAGGAGAGAGAAAGGGGGAGAGAGTGAAGAGGGGGAGAGGAGAGAGAGAGAGAGGAGGGGGAGAGGAGAGAGAGGAAAAAGAGAGAGAGAAAGAGGGAGGAAAGGAGAGAGAGAGAGAGAAGGAGGGGGGAGAGAGAAGCAGAGCGAGAGAGAGAGAGAGAAAGAGGAGAGGAGAGGGGAGAAGAGGGGAAGGAGAGGGGGAGAGAGAGAGAGAAGGAGGAAGAGAAAGGAGAGAGAGAGGGAGAGAGGGAAGGGGAGGAAGGGAGAAGAGAGGAGAGAAGAAGAAGAGAGAAGGAGAAGGAAAAAAAGAGAAAGAGAGAGAGAAAGAGGGGAAAAAGGGGAGAGAAAAAGAGAGGAAAAAGAGAAGAGGGGAGAGAGAGGAGAGGAAGAGGAGAAAAAAAGAGGGAGGAGAGAGAGAGGAGAGGAGAGAGAGAGGAAGAAGAAGAGAGAAGAGAGAGACAAAGGGGAAGGGAGAAGGAAAAGAAAAAGAAAAAGAAGTTTGGGAAAGAGTTTAAAGGAGGAAAAAGAAAAAAAAAAAAAAAGAAAAAAAAAAAAAAAAAAAAATTTTTTAAAAAAAAGAAAAATATTAAAAAAAAAAAAAAAAAAATAAAAATTAATTTTTAATAGTTAAAACCAACACACACAACAAAAAACAACCAAAAAAAATATAATAAATAATATTATATAATATATAATATATATATATATTATATATATTATATATATATTATATAATATATTTTTTATTTTAATTTTATATATAATAATTTATTTTTTTTTTATTAAAAAAATATTTTTTTACCCCCAACCCCCCTTCAACACCCACCCCCCACATTTATATAATTTTATTATTTAAAAGAATTTTTTATAATTAATATAAGTAAATTTTAATTTTTTTTTAAAAAAATAATAATATGGGGAATAAAAAAAATAAAAATTGTTTATATGGTTTCCCAAATTCCCTTCTATTTTGAAAATAATCCCCTCAAAAATTTTTTTCCCTTTTTTTAAAACCCAAAAACTTTTAGGCGCCAAAAAAAAATTTTCCCCGGTCTAGAATTCGATGGGCCCCCTCTTCCAAGTTAAAATTTTCGTAAAAGGTATTTTTAAAAATTCTATTTTTAAATTACAATTTTGTTAATTCTTTTGAAAAAATTTTTTTATTTTATACATTATTGGAGAAATTTCCCTTTTTTTTTTTAAAGAATTATAATTTGTTTATATTTAATAAAAATTCCCTTTTTTAAAAATTTTCCCCAATTTTTAAATAACATCGGCAAAATTATTAATGAAATTTATCTATCAAAAAATTGAAAAAAAGATGGATTCCCCTTGTTTAATGGAAAATTTTTTTTTTAAAAAAAAAAATAAATTAAAAAATATTTTTATAATTAAATTTATAATCTATAAAAATTAATTTTATTAGTTTATATTTTTTAAAAAAATTTTTGTTTATTTATATAATTTATTATTTAATTTATATATAATAATTTTATTGTTTGTTGTGTTGTTTTTTTGTTTTTGGGGGATTTGGTTTGTTGGGTTATTTTGGTTTTTGTTATTTTGTGTGTTTGGTTTAAAATTCAGTTTTATTATAAAATTATTTTTTTTTTAATAAAATTAAATATATTTTAAATAATATATAATAATATTATAATATATATATTTAATATATATATAATATAAATATATATATATATATGTAATATATATATAATATATATATATATAATAATATAATATAAAATAATATATATATATATAATAATATAAGGATGAAAGGAACGGCATAGACGATAATATTTTGCCAGTAGTCGCAGGGGGACAACAAAACTCCCTTTCGTGACCCCGGCTCCGGATTCTATCTCGGGTTTACCCCCCAATTCCCCTTAATTTGCAAACCGTACACAAACACAAAAACCACACACAGCCAAAAACACACAACACACCACCAGCCACAACGACACACACAGAAAACCACACCACACACACACACACCACATAAAAATAAACACCCCACACCCAAAACACACACACACCACACACACACACACACACACCACATATAATATATAAAATTTATATATAAATATATAATATATATATTTTATGGAAAAAAAAACCCACAATAAAAAAAAACTAGATTTTTGGGTTTTCTTCCATTACAGCACGGAAGAGTGTTTGCTTTTCATTATATATAATATTATATAATATATATTTTAAATTATTATATATATATATATATATATATAATATATATATATATATATTATAAAAAAAGTGAATAATGTATATAAAAAAAAACCCCACACACCACCACACACCACATATATAATATACATATAACATTTTAAACATTTAAATTTATGTTTTAAAAAAATTTAACAAGCATATACACAAATTAAAAACATATACACAAGCCAGGGTGCCGATGAGACCGATCCCCTCGGGCATCGGCAGCGCCCCCCATCGTTGGCCAAGTATTTTAACCCCTTTGGCGCTGGGGGGGTCCATTTGATTCCCACTGAAGAACCCCGGGGCCCTCATCAGATTTTTCCCCCAGAATTCGGGTGTAAAAATAAAAATCTTCCAGTTTGATGAAAAAATCCCTCTTTACCAAGTCCCTAAGAGGGAGCAGCCCGGGCAGTCAGAGGGTAAAAGCTCCATGACAGACGCAGAACTCCCGCTGCGAGCACCATTTCTTTCCCCTAGGAATTTATGCGGGGAAATTCGGCTACTTAAAATTTGCGGGGGATGAATCCCCGCAGATTAGTGGTCTCCCCATGGGCTCCCCCTTAGTGCCGTCAGGTTGTTGTCATGGAGAGCGGGAGAGGGATTTACAGGTATAAGGGCGACATCAAAAGGGCTCGCTCGTAGATGCGTTCCTCGTCATTGCCCCCAGGGGGGCGTGTTGCAAATACGCAAAGGGGGCTCAACTCCCGTTCACGAGAAAATCCAGTTCACCGTGGAGGGTGGGGGAATCGAAACTACCTTCCTGGACACTGATCCATCGGGGTGAGATGGCCTACGTTCTCTGTATACAAAAAGCCTACAAATAAAGAGATTAATCCATTATACTCCGCCCACAGCAAAAAAAGTAATCTGGTGTGTGTTGGGCTTTCCCAGAGCACTGGGGACTGCAGCCCTAAATTTCTCGAGGATGGGGTTCCCATTAAATGTTTTTTAGTAAAAACCAACATCTACATTTCCCTTTTCAAACTTGGAGACCCTCGTAATTGATCAGAATATACATTAAAAAGGTGCGGAGACAGAATGCAACCTTGTCGTACTACTGGTGACTTTTAACCATTTTGTTTAAACCCATAAGTGGTTCTTATTTTTGCTTGTGTTTGGGCAACATGGGTTTTTTTAGTTGGATGGTGGTTTGGAAAAAATTTTTATCATTCATGTTATTCCCGGGATATCGTGATCAACAGTATCAAAAGCAAAATATATATATACATATATATATAATTATTATAATATATACTTACACACACACACACACACACACAACACGACACACAACACACACAAATAGTGTTATATATATATAAATATAATATAATTATAATATAAATATATATATATGTATATAATATTAAAATATATATTATTTATATTATAATAATATTAACACACAACACACACCACACCACACACACCAAAACACCCCAACACAACACATATATAAAATATTATATTATAATATATATATTGTGTGTGTGTGTGTGTGTGTTTGTGTTTGTGTGTTGTGGGTGTTGTGTGTGTGTGTGTTGTGTTAATAATAAAATTTTATAATTATATATATATATATAATAAGAATAATATATATATAATATATATTAAATTATATATATAATATATATATATAATATATTATATTTTATATTTATATAATATAAAATATATATATATATAAAAAATATATTATATATATATATAATATATATATATATATATATATATATATTATATAATATATATTTAAAACACCACACACAACAACACACACACACACAACACCACACACAAAATATTAATATGTGGTGTGTGTGTGTGGTGGTATAATAATATATAATTTTAATATATATATATATATATTATATATTTATATATATATATATATATTAAAAATTATTGTATATGTATATATATGGTGTGTGTTATTATTAATTATTATATAATTATATATATATAATATTATATATATATATAAATAATTTTAAATATAAATAATTGTGTGTTGTGTGTGTGGTGTGTGTGTGTGTGGTTTTTATGGTGTGGTGTGTGTATAATATATTATATAAAACAAAAATATTATATATATATAATATATTTTTATTTTATATATTATTAATAATATATAATATAAATGATTCATATATTTTATATATATATTATAATTATAATATATAATATATAATTAATATATATAATATATACACATTATTATATATGTGTGTGTGTGTGGTGTGTGGTGCGGTTTTGGTTTTATATTCAATATATAATTTTTATATTATTAAAATATATATATATTAATAATATATATAATATTCAATATTTAATATATATAATATAAATATTAATATATAATATATATAATTATATATATATATAATTTTTATGTATATAGTGTGTGTGGGTGTGGTGTGTGGGGGTGTGTGTGGTGTGTGTGTATATTAAAATAATATATTAATTATATATATTTATAATATATAAAATATATAATTATATAATTTTATATTTAAAATATATTTGGGTGTGTGATGGTGTGTATAGTGTAAATGATTCAAAGGTCTCTCTTTAAAATATAATATATTTTTTTTGATTTGTTTTCTTTTATTAATTTTTTTTGATTTATTTTATTTGTTAATCTAAGTGAAACTCCCCTAGGGTTATAGGAAGTAACATTGTAGGAGGGTTATTTATTATCCCTTCAACATTACACTTACAATAAAAAAAGAAAAATACAATATAGAGAAATGAGGGATCAATAGAACACAGAACACGGGGGAAACAGCCCGGGGATCACGGGAACACAAAAGGGGAACAACACGGGACACAGGAACAAAAAACACGGGAACAGCACGGGACCGGGGAACACAGAACATGGGAAAGACCGGGATCACAGGAACACAAAAACAGGGGAACAGACACGGGATCCGAACACACAACCCGGATACGGGGAACCAAAAAAAGGGGAAACAGACACGGGACACAGGAAACAAACAGGGAAAGGGACACCGGGATCACGGAACACAAAACAGGGAACAGCCCCGGGTTTATAGGAACACACAAAACGACCGTTTCTTTTTCTTTAAAAGAACTTTTTTCCCGTTTATTATCTTTTAATCTCGACTCACTGTTTTTAAGCGAATAGAAAATAAATGACGTTTCCTCCCCGGGCCCCCTCGGGGAAAGGGTAGAGTCTGAAAAAAAAAAAAAAAAAAAAAGAAAAGAATTAAACCAAAATAATGGTTTAATACTAGGTGATTTTTAGTTTTGAAATTAAATTACAAAAAAAAAAACGAAAAGGAGAGAGGGGGGGGGGGGTTACCTTCCCCGTTCCGAGTAGTAAACAAATTTGAACTTTCACAAAAGCTATTCCCCCCGACTTTAATTGTGAAAAAAACCGAATCTGAACATTTCGGATTTTCGGGAGCTTCAAAAACAGCAAACTATCAGTAATTTTTATCTTCATTATTTAATAGGCCTTTTCTTCAAAATATATATAATATATAATATATTATATATATAAATAAATATATATAAATAATATATAAAAATTAATAATATATACACAATAATTTACATATATATATATATATAATAATATATATATATATATATATATATATATATGTTAAATTGCTACATAGTAAACATATAAATAAAACATATAATACAATACACACACACAAAATCAGGGAAAAAATAAATATGACTACAACCCCTTTGTTTCATTTGATAATTCTCTCGTGCTACAGATTAACTATAGTCAACAAACTGCAGAGCAAGTATCAAGTGTTATTTTCATTTAGCCTGCAGTGAAAAAGGAGTACGATGCTTAAAAAATTATTTAATTCAGGGGGGGGGCTCTGGATGGAAATATTTATGTGGTCATAACCGTACTTGGATAAGTAAAGTTTTATGTTCCTCCCTGACAGTGGAAATGTAGTGATAGCATTCAGCATTATAAATATATATATATAATAATATATATATAATAATATAATATTTTAAAAATATATATATATAAAAATTTATTTTCATTGATTAATATAATTTTTATTAATATAATTATAATATATATTAATAAATATATATATAATATATAATAAATAATATATAATATATAAAATATATATATATATATATTAAAATATATAAAACATGCTATACATTTTAAATATATAATATATATATATATTTAATACAACAATATGCATATACAACATCTATTATCATATTATTATCTACTTCATCTATCTATCATCACATAAAATTTAATAAATATAAACTAACATATACATACACATAATGTACATATAGTGATGTATGTATTTTAATAACATACATTATATAATATTTTATATATAATAATTTATATAATATATAATAATATAATATATATATAATACAATAATATTTATATATACAAATATATTAAATATAATATATAATAATATTATATAATATTATAATATTATAAATAATAATATAAATATTTACACACACACACAACACATACAACACACAACACACACACACACACACACATCTCTTCTCTCTTCTCTCTCTCTCTCTCTCCCTCTCTCTCTTTTCCCTCTTATAAAATTATTTTATATAATATATTTTATATATATATATAAATATATTGTATATATATATATATAATATAAATTTATATATATAATATATATATAAATATATATATATATATGTTTGTGTTGTTTTGGGTTTTTGTCTGTGCACGGCGTGTGTGTATAAAAAAGCTAAATGTATGTACAGAGCAATAACCACTACTATATTTAGTTGTCCCCCGGGGAAAAAAAAAGTTGCCTGACAGCCTCCGGACGTTTTTTTTAGGCAGGTGTGTCTACAAAGCTGATATTTTTTTTTTTATATTTCCTTTAGTTTTGTAGAACCTGGCGATATATATATATATATATATATTAATATAAAAATATATATATTATATATAAAAATATATATTTTTTTTTTTTTTTTTTTTTTTTTTTTTTTTTCTTTTTTTTTTTCTTTTTTTTTTCTTTTTTCTTTCCTTTTTTTTTTCTTTTTTCTTCCTTCTTTCTTTTTTTTTCTTTTTTTTTTTTTTTTTCTTTTTTTTCTTTTTTCTTTTTTTTTTTCTTTTTTTTTCTTCTTTTTTTCCTTGTCTTTTTTTTTTTCTTTCTTTTTTTTTTTGTTCTTTTTCTTTTTTTTATTAGCACTCGCAACACTTTTTATTTCTCAAAGAAAGATTAATTTGGCCCAATTTCCCTTTTGAGGCTCACTTTCTCTGAGAAAAAAATTACCCAATAAGAAAAAGAAACAAATAAAACACAAACACACACACACACACACCCACTCCAATGTCCCATCTGCCAGACTGAAAAGCGTTAGAAAAAAAAAACGGGTCACGTTGTTTACATTTACCCAAATTTGTAGTAATTAACGCTCTTTTACACATATGAAGGGCGTATCACATCTTATAATAAGGCCATTTTGATGAGTGCATAAGGGAAAAAATGTTAAAAAAGCTGTACTATTTTTAAAGTAAAACCCACACGGCAACGACGATAAAAAATTTTCCCTATCTCTGTAATGTTATTTAACCACCTTTTTTAAACTAAAAAAAACCCCCATATTCGTGTAAAGC
>NC_051391.1:49207392-49215549 GCF_015228065.2 Penaeus monodon
ACTGATAAATGGTGCATAAACAAGAATTAATTGAGTCCTGTCTCTTTGATATTTCAGTACGGAGATCGGAGTGCCCTCTGCTGCTTGTGTTGGGCGGGTCCATTTTTGGTGAATAGTCCCAAGAAAGGTGAGAAGATGACATTCCCCTTGTAATAGATATATCCAGCAGACCAGAAGAGGGCAATGCGGCGAAACATCTCCTATGAAGTCAGTTCGCGAGTGGTATGCATCACATTTTCCTGGACTCCGAATTTGTCTTTGAAGGAAACCTCGTACATGTCTCCTCGAGAAAATGTCCTGAACACCCGATTTTTGTCTATGACTCGACCGATGTTACAGACAGTTTTAGAGATGTCCCATCCACACAAGCATTGTCTTTAAATTGTCTACTTCTGAGATGCTTACAACAATCTGCGATTTCACAGTTATTAAAGATAAAATCACATCAATGATGGTCTGGAATACTTTTCTGCCGCTTTTTTTTTACTTATTGTCAAATGTTAATTAAGACGTTTCCTCCTTGTTTACTGCAGCTTTCTCATAGATAAATTATTATGACAGCACTAATTTAGCAACAACGTGTGGCATAGACAAAATCGCTAAGAACAGATTTTGACCACGACATAGACAAATTTTAGAATCCTTGCATTTGTCAAAAAAAAAAAAAAAAAAAAAAAAAAAAATCTATGACGTACCTCTGGGGCCTCCTCCATACCAACTCCTGCCATTCAATCCCCTGGGGTTAATGGTCAGCTCGGGGGAGGTGGGTCTTGCTCCAGGAAACACCAGCAACGTCAGGAATAAATGATATGCTTGGGGGGGAGGGGTGTTTTGACCATCAAGTGAGGCAGGCTGTGGGTCTCATTGGGAGGGCAAATGTTGGGGTGGTGGATGGGAATAAGAGTTACTCGTCCTGCCTGCCCCCTGGCAGGCGCCAGCCCAGAATGAGGCCTGTGGGGCAAAGCCCAAGGGAACCCCACAGGCAGACATTAGGCCCCACAGTTTGCCAACCCTCTTTATTTGGGGCAGCATCGGAGTGTCCACCTGGTGCGATCACCTGAGGTTAAGCCTCAAGCAGTCCCTCCGGGGGGGTCCTTGTGGCAGGACAAGCGGTTACCCTCTCAGAGGTGAGATCTGGCAGTGGCATGATCAAAAGAGTGGATACACCTACTACTGGTTGGACTATGGCAGTGGTCATCATCTCCAGGGAATAGCCAGATCCATCTCCAGCAGACTCCAACTCTCAGTAGTAGCTGTAACACTCAGTTGATGTGTGTGTTATGGCACTGAGACTGAAGTATGCTTTTTGGTCTTATGTTTCTTATTGCTGTAAATGCTCCTAACAATGTTTGCATGCTCTATGTGAAAGAAGCATTCTATGGCAGATAGTTGTCCCTGGTGAGACATTTGCATTGTTCTGGGTGACGTCAATACGGCAACTGGCTGTGATTGAGCTGGCTATGATATGTCTGTCAGTCCCCATGGCTTGGGAGCTGATTCCAACATTGAGAACAGCCTTCTTCTCTGGGACTTTGCTAGGTCCTAGAGATTGAGGACTTCTGGCATCAGAGCTCTAACTCACATCGCTGGTATAGTGATTAAGGTACTGTGGCCAAAGGGGAGGTGTGTGCTCAAATGTTTGCTACAGCAGTCTCTGATTGATTTCCAGTTCGGTCGTTGATTGCTTGTGGCCTACATTGACCTCAAGAAGGTGCCTCAGGAATCGTTATGGGAGATCATGAGACTTAGATCCTGAGACTTAATCTGACACAGATTATTGGCCTAGTAGCAAATCTATGTACTGACACTGAAAGTGCTGTAAAATGTGTTTTTTCCCTGTTAATTCAGGGGTTAGGCAAGGCTGTGTCCATGCACCAACACTTTTCAACACCTGCATGGGCTGGTTAGTGGGCAGAGCTACTATGCAAAGTCAGTGTGGAGCAACACTGGGCAACATCAAGGTCATTCATGCTTGTGATGAGGACACTGATGTCAGAAAACGTAGTTCATATCTCTGGGCAATCAAGCCAAGAAGTCAGTAGATGGATTGGTCTGGCAGCAAGAACCATGAACTTGATCAACAAGAACATTTGGAAATGTCGGTACATATGCAGAAGGACCAAGCTATGTGTCTTCAAGGCCTTGATACTGCCAATTTTGCATTATGGAAGTTCCTTGGAGTCTCATCTTGATGCCTTTTGTAACAAGTCCCTGCACCGGATCATGGGGTACAGTTAGCAGGGCCGTGTGTCCAAAAGACGGCTACACGCCGTGAGACCGGCATGGGACCTGATACTTGCAAATCCGGGACCAATAACTCGGGGTATATGGGCACCTAGCTGTGGATGACTCTCTCCATCAAATTGTCTCATTGGGAGACAATCCTAAGTGGAGGAGGCCCGTGGGACGTCTTAGGAGGTCATGGCTTGGGCAGCTCGACCAAACCTGTTGCGAGGAGTTAGATATGGGCCGAAGGGGCCTGCCTGGAAACTCGCCATGAGGAACCCCTGTGGCTGGAAGCAAAGGGTGGTTGCGGCTATGTGCCCCCGTCGTCGTTGGCCCCTTGATGATGTGTGTATAGACAAACACAAACACACACTCACACGTGTGTGTGTGTGTGTGTTTCTGCATGTATGTTATTTCTAACACCACTGACCGCAGTGCAGGGCCTGTGACGCTGGTGATGGCGCTGGTGAGAAGAAATCCCTAAGGCAGTTCATCGTTGACTCCGCAGACCAGGGACTGCTCCTGCCAGAGCAATCACAAGTTGGGGGAAGGGGGACTGTTTGGACAAAACTCAATACACTTCCAATTTAATTGGAAAATTAAGAAAGGGATTTTTTCCCCAATCACTCTGATATGATTTCAGGCCGTAATTTATGGCGCCATAAGGAGGATCAAAATATGTTATTAAGCGTAAAAACATCGCCGCAACACACATACAATGTTTTAAATAAATAAATAATTAATTATGGAATATAAATATACATTATATATCTTATATATATATAATATTTATTATAATATAAATATTGAAAAAGACCACGAAGTTTACAAGCTAAGCCACCTGTACACAGGTGAGTTGTTTATTAGTAATCAAGCATTATAAATTTTGATTTGACCTCATTTTGAAACGTGTATACAAAGTGTATATTCTTTTTATGAATATACACTATTTATAAATACACACCGAAAAGACCTTCTTTTAAAAGAAAATGTGAATGGGGTTTGTCGTGAGGTGGTTAAAGTTTTGTCGGAATGTGACTACGTGATATGCCAAATAGTGTCCAGTGGGTTTTGTTTGTTATACATGAACACAAAATGAGTTATAAATTGGTGTGGGTTTTTTTGGTAGGTGTGGGGTGGGGGGGGGTGGAGGGACGGGAGATGGGGAGATATATGAGAGGAGAGAGATAGATTAATAAAGAGAATATGAGGGAAAGAGAGGATAGATATGAGATGATATAGAGGGATATGGATGAAGTAGGAGAAAGGATATGAGATATATAGATGATAGAGATAGATAGAGAGAAATAGAGAAATAGATATAATATAAGAATATAATGATACAATAGAATATACAAAATAATATAAAGATAGTAAACAGAAAGGGGATATATAATAGATAGATATAAAAATATATAGAAAAGAATAAATATGAAATATACATATAGTATAACAAGATAGATAAGTATATATAGAATATATATATAGATATATAAAATATAATAAAATAGATAATAATAGATAAAAATACATATATATAATGAGAATAACATATATAAGAAAAATTATATATAGTATATTTTAATATTTTATGATAGATATAATACATGAAAGAGATAAATATATATATGAGATAAAGAAGAATCTATATATATATATAGAAAATATATATGATAAATATATAGCATATGGAAAATATATATATTATATATAATATATAATATAATAATAGAATATATATATATATTTATTATTATAGATATATATATAATACTATATATAGTATTATACATATATATAAAATAAATATTATAGTATATACATATATATGCATATGTATATATATACATATATATATAATATATATAATATTTATATATATATATATATACATATATATGCATATGTAAAATACATATATATGCATATGTAATACATATATATGCATATGTATATACATATATATGCATATGTATATACATATATATGCATATGTATATATATATATATATATATTCATTTATGTATAAAACAAACGCACATATATTGTAAGAATACATACATTTCTTCACAAATATATGCAAGCCCACATATTTAGTCAATGGAACAACGATAAAAAACGACTGTTCTCACGACGAAGAAAATTAAATTCAATAGGCATGTTGCAAATTCTGAATATCTAAAGACAACCGGGAGAATATGAATTTGCAAGCTCAGAGAATGCATTTGCTTCAAGGATGTTTAACATAATTACATGAACTCGGGCAGTGTTCAAGTAGGTTATACAAGGGAAGAGTACTGGGGGAATTGGAAGCAGGGAGGGAGTCGCGACGCAGATAAAGGAGCAAGAGCAGGGAGGTGGAAGCAGCTGTTTTGTTTGCACAGTCGGAAGGGCTTATTCTTGCTTCGTCCGTTTGGTATTAATTTCTCATTTATTTGTTTACTGTGGATAGCTACTATGGATTCATCTGTCTGTGGGATAATTTTGCACACATAAAAATTATGTATATTAATATAATATACATTAGATATAATAAAAAAATAATAAAAACATAATATAAAATATATAAACCAATACATAATAAAAGAAGATAGAATTAATAAGAAGATATAAAATAAATAAATAAGAAACGAAACATACAAAAATAATAAAAAAAAATAGATATAAGATAAAAAGAGAATAATATAAATACAATACAAAATATATATAATATATAATAATATAATAAATATAATAATAAAATAAAATAAAATATAAAATAAATAAAGATATAAGATAAAGATATAAATAATATATTATAATAATATATAGAATATATTATAAAATATAAACATAAATTTAAAGTGAAAATAAAATAATAATATATATATATATATATATATATATATATATAAAAATTTAATATAAAAACATATATATATATATATATATATAAAAAACATATATATGTATATTTATATATATAATATAAAATATATTTGATATAGATATATAAAATATGTATATAATATATATTTTAAATATATATATATAATTATATATATATATATATAAGATATTTTATATATATAGATATATATATATATATAAATATATGTAATATATACATATAATGTATTTTATAAAATAAAATATATATATTAATATATATATATATAATATATAAAATATATATATATATATAATTTTAATTAATATATATGTATGTTATAATAAATATATATATAATATAATGAATATTATATATATAATATATATATAAATAAATTTTAATTTTTAAAAAAATAAAAATTTAAAAAATATAATATAATATTATGTAATATATACATATATAGTATGTTATTATTAAAATTTTATATAATATAATATATATATATATAATTATATTATATTAATAATATATTAATAATATTATAAAATATATATATAAAATTATATATAAAATATATATTTTATATATATATATATATAAGATTTTAAAATATATTTAAAAAACTACTAAAGTGTATATATAATATATATATATATATATTAATATAATATATATATATATAGTATATATATATTATATATTATTTTATTTTAATATAAATTATATATTATATATATATTTATAATAGATATATATATTAAAATATATATTTTTATATATATATATAATATAAAAAAAATCATTTTATTGTATATTTTTGATTATTTATAATTATTTATTATTCTATATATATTTATAATATTTTTATTATTTTTTCTGTGTAATATCGTTCCAAACGTAATATTATATATCAAATATATATATATATTTAAAATTTTAGATTTTTATATTATTAAATTTAAAAATATATTATATGTTATTATAGGTAATTAATATATATACATATATTGATTATTTAATTATCTTTATGAATTAATATTAAAAGATAAAATATATAATATAAAATATAAATGATAATTAAAAATAGATATTATATATATATAATTTAAAATATTAAAATTATGTAAATAATATAAAAATTATTAAATATATATATTTATAAATATATATAAGAAATTATTTATTGTATTTTTATTGTTTAGTTATGGTTTAAAATCTAAAATTAAATTCCTGTTTTGTAATTTTCAATTGTAGTGGTTTTCTTAATGCAAATACTCAATCATATATTATCATCCTTTAACCCCCTATAATTAAAAACTTTTTTATTAAATTTTTTTGAAATGTTAAGGGCACTCAGCAGGCATTTGAAAAAAATGGGAATTTTTTATTTGCATTTGGTTTTTTGAACAGAGCGGAAAAGTAAAAAAAATATCCAAAACATTTAGTGAAAGCCCCAAGTTTTTCATGATTTCTTTTTGAAAAATTAGGAAAATATTTAAAATTTGCTAAACGTACGCATAAAGGGGAAATATTAAACCCCCCCTTATTTTTCCATAAGAAAAAAATTTAAGAAGCCCCTTTATTTATTTATTATTTTTTTCATTATTTCGAATAAATAGGTAAATGAATACTCAATGAAAAAAAAATAAAATAGAAAAATTTTAAAAAAAAAATAAATATGTTAAAAATTTTAAAAAAATGCATAAAGAAATAGTCTATAACTAATAGATACATACATGAAAACAATGAATAGAAAATAAGAACAATAATTATGCTGATAAGATTTAATAAAATGAATTGAGAAATGGTAAAAAAAAAAGTAAAGCAAACTCAAGCAAGAAGCCATATTTAGCAAAAGAAAAAATGTGACTGTAATTCATAGCTAAACATTTGTATTTCAAGAAGCCAAGAAGCGAAAAAGTTGAAAAATAGAAAATGATCCGATGAAATGACGAAACTCATTCAATTAAAGAAAGACAATGTGAATCACTGAAATATAATCAATAATAAAAATGACAAAAACGTCAATAAGAAAAGGTATTATTATTATTATTTTACGAATAACTACAAAAGTAACCTCGCATCTGAACTTTAATCGTATTGTATATAAGCCCAGCTCTATAAATCTCACCAACTAAAAAGAAGAAAAAGAAATAGATGAAAGCTTTGAGAGTTTATTTGTATTCCATTTTTAATCCATTTTATGCCAAGAAAAAACATAAAAAAATACAGTTGATCTTTAATATTTTTATGATATACTGCACAATCGCCCTCCAGACATCCCCTTATAAAATGTCAGAAAGATTTAACACCATATAAATCTCGCTAACTAAAGAGTGGGCTGTAGTACACACACTGTAATCACAGGCATGGCAAATAACTTCATTCTCAGAAATGAAAAGGCAGTGTATGAACGAACGATGCATGGTAGTCCATTACCTACGTCATATGAAGTGAGCGCAAAAATAAGAGGTGTTGTGTAATAGCCACTAATTACCTTTGCTAATGAGTGTGGTTTCGGGGGGAGGGGTAAGGTCCAGTCTTCAGGAAACAAGGTAAACAGCTTCTTGGGATTTGGGAGACAGTAGAGTAATCTCGAAAAAAAATATCGTGTGACTCTGCCCGACAAACTGTTCCAGGCAAAGATTTTCTTAAACCTTTTTTTCTTGTTTTGACCCGTAACACTTCGCAATATATTTTCATAAGTTTTCACATTTTTCAAAAGTGTTTGTTTTCCTTCCACTTGCTTTACTCCATTCAATAATTGCGTCTAAACGAATAGATTTTTAAAAACTGTGTGTGTGTGAGTGAGTGAGTGAGTGAGTGAGTGAGTGAGTGAGGGTGTGTGTGTGTGTGTGTGTGTGTGTGTGTGTGTGTGTGTGTGTGTGGAGAGAGAGAGAGAGAGAAGAGAGAGAGAGAGAGAGAGAGAGAGAGAGAGAGAGAGAGAGAGAGAGAGAGAGAGATAGGGAGAGAGAGAGAGATAGAGAGAGAGAGATAGAGATAGATAGACAGATAGATAGATAGATAGATAGATAGATAGAGAGAGAGAGAGAGGGGG
>NC_051391.1:49215649-49225649 GCF_015228065.2 Penaeus monodon
TTTGATGTCCCCCAGTGGCTCCACACTGCCCTTGCATAGTAGCTCTGCCACAACCACCCATGCAGGTGAAAAGTGTTGGTGCATGGACACAGCCTTGCCTAACCCCTGAATTAACAGGGAAAAAACACATTTTACAGCACTTTCAGTGTCAGTACATAGATTTGCTACTAGGCCAATAATCTGTGTCAGATTAAGTCTCAGGATCTAAGTCTCATGATCTCCCATAACGATTCCTGAGGCACCTTCTTGAGGTCAATGTAGGCCACAAGCAATCAACGACCGAACTGGAAATCAATCAGAGACTGCTGTAGCAAACATTTGAGCACACACCTCCCCTTTGGCCACAGTACCTTAATCACTATACCAGCGATGTGAGTTAGAGCTCTGATGCCAGAAGTCCTCAATCTCTAGGACCTAGCAAAGTCCCAGAGAAGAAGGCTGTTCTCAATGTTGGAATCAGCTCCCAAGCCATGGGGGATGCCCAGACATTCATAGCCAGCTCAATCACAGCCAGTTGCCGTATTGACGTCACCCAGAACAATGCAAATGTCTCACCAGGGACAACTATCTGCCATAGAATGCTTCTTTCACATAGAGCATGCAAACATTGTTAGGAGCATTTACAGCAATAAGAAACATAAGACCAAAAAGCATACTTCAGTCTCAGTGCCATAACACACACATCAACTGAGTGTTACAGCTACTACTGAGAGTTGGAGTCTGCTGGAGATGGATCTGGCTATTCCCTGGAGATGATGACCCACGCCATAGTCCAACCGTAGTAGGTGTATCCACTCTTTTGATCATGCCACTGCCAGATCTCACCTCTGAGAGGGTAACCGCTTGTCCTGCCACAAGGACCCCCCCGGAGGGACTGCTTGAGGCTTAACCTCAGGTGATCGCACCAGGTGGACACTCCGATGCTGCCCCAAATAAAGAGGGTTGGCAAACTGTGGGGCCTAATGTCTGCCTGTGGGGTTCCCTTGGGCTTTGCCCCACAGGCCTCATTCTGGGCTGGCGCCTGCCAGGGGGCAGGCAGGACGAGTAACTCTTTTCCCATCCACCACCCCAACATTTGCCCTCCCAGTGAACCCCACAGCCTGCCTCACTTGATGGTCAAAACACCCCTCCCCCCAAACATATCCTTTTTTCCTGACGTTGCTGGTGTTTCCTGGAGCAAGACCACCTCCCCGAGCTGACCATTAACCCAAGGGGGTTGGGAATGGCAGGAGTTGGTATGGAGGAGCCCCAGAGGGACGTCATAGATTTTTTTTTTTTTTTTTTTTTTTGAAAAACCCCCGGATTTAAAAATTTTTGGGGGGCGGGGGAAAAATCGGTTCTTACTTTTTTGGGTATGCCACACTTTGTTGCAAAATTTAGGGCTGCCCAAAAAATTTACATAAAACTGCAGAAAAAAGGGGGAAAAACGTTTAAAACCTTTGACAATAATAAAAAAAACGGCAAAAAAAGTATTCCAACCACCAGGGATGGATTTATCTTTAAAAAATTTTTGTCGCGGGAGGGGTAAGCATCTCGGGAAGTAGAAAATTTTAAAGAAAAATGGGGGGTGGGAGGGGACACTAAAAACGGCGGGAACATCGGGGGTTCATAGAAAAAAAATGGGGTTTTCAGGACTTTCCCGGGAACAGGAAAGGGGTTTTCCTTTAAAAGGACAATTGGGAGCCCAAAGAAAAGGGGATGCAACCACTCGCAAACGGATTAAAGGGGAATGTTTCGCCCTTGCCCACTTCTGGTCGCGGATTACTATTAAAAGGGGAAGTAAATTTTCCCCCTTTTCTTGGGATATTCCCAAAAAAATGGCCCCGCCCAAAAACCAGGGGGCACCCCATACCGACGAAAAAAAAGGGAGGGGGGGGACCAAAGGAGAACTTCCAATTTTAAAAAAACCAAAGGAGGGTGGCGAAGAAAAAGGAAAAGTTTAAAAAACCCCCAAATCAGGATTTTTACGGAAAAAAAACAAAGCGTTTAAAAAAGAATGGTTGAAAAATCGTAAATTTTGGGGCCCCAACCTAAAAAAAAAAAAATTAGGGTTTGGAGAAACAACCCAATAAACCAAAAAAAAGGCCAGCAAATAATACCCAGGGGGGGGGGAAAAATTAAAAATAGAAAAGGAAGGGGAATGAAAAGATAAAAAAGATTAGAAGAATAGAAGTAAAGAAAAGGGGGAAAGAATAGAATTTTAATTTTTATAAAAAATTATTATATTTTAAAAAATTAAAAAAACAAAGGGGCACACCCATGGGGCAAACAAAAGCGTTGACTTCCTTTCGGGGGGGTAAAAGGCATGGGGTTTTTACAACCAGAACGGTGGGTACAAAATTCGGGAAACCCTCGTTTCTAGAACTGATCCCCCTTTAAACGCTCCAACGGGGGGGAAAAGTTTTCGACAGGGGTTTTTCCCGGGAAGGGGGAAAAATTTTCGAAAAAAAAAGGGTTGAAATTAGATCTATAAAGGGGAAAAAATTTTAAGTTTAAAAAGTTTTGGCAAAGCGGGCAAGGAACCCCAAAAAAAGGGGCCACCCAAAACCCAACCCACATGAAAAAAACATTTTTTTGAATAAAACTGAAAACTTCCCCAAGGGAGAAGAAAAAGGATGGGGGGGTATCCAAAACAGCAAAAATTTTACGTGGGGCGCAAAAATTTAAAGAAGTCATAAGGTTTGGGAATGCGGGGTTAAAAAGGGGGAGGGCTTTTAACCGTTCCTTTTTTTCCCTTGGGAGGAAAGGGACCGAAAAAAAAATTTTTTAAACACGGGACCCCTGGGGCGGGGAAAAACCCCACCAGGGGGTAGGGAAAGGAAACCAAGCAAAAATTCCAAAGGGGCAAATCGTTTTGAAGGGCCGAGCCCCAAAATTAAAAAGGGGGGGCAAAGCCAAAAATAAAAAAAATCCGTGACCCCAACTTTCCCCATTTCAAATGGGGCCCACAAGGGGCTCTTTATCTATCCCAACCCGCGCTCACAGAACATAATACAAACTAAAACAATGCACGGGAAATCTAGGGGGCTTTTAGGTTTAATTTTATTAAAAACCGTGAAATTAATTCGGTGTGGCAAAAAATTCAGAGGATTTTTTGTGTAGTAAACCTGCGAAATCCCAATCTTTAAAAACTAAAAAGTTTCTTTTGGGGAAAAACCGACCCCCCAAATGGCAGTCGGGAAGAGCTGCTTTTTATGTTTACTATGACCAAGTCTTGAAAAAGCTCTCATTAAAAAAAAGTTTTAGAGGACTCAACAAAAGTTTTGTTAAAAGCCTTTTTTGGGCCGTTCCGGGGTTTAGGAGTGGATAGTTTGTATCTCGCAAGAATTAATTTTTAAATTGATTTTTTTAAATTCGAGTTAGCTTGTTTAAAAATCCCCCGTGGTTAGGAGAAAATTCAAAGGCGAAACCCTGTGGATATCAAAGGGTAGCCAAAAGTTTTGCGAGGCCCCCGTTTTGGAGAAGGAGGTTTTTTTCCGTTTTTTTTTTTTCCCCGGGGTTTTACTTCCCGTTGAAAAATAAATTTTTAAGCTTTTGCGGGTTTATTTAAACTTTTCCAATAGGCCCAACCAAAAGGTTTTTGGCTAATTTTTTCATCTTACATGCGACTTGTAACGGGGAAAGGTTACCTCCTCTTAAAACTACTCTACTTTTTTATTTTTTTGGCGAATTTTCCCGGGCTTCATTTTATCTTTTTATTTTTTAAAATTTTTTTTAAAAATTATTTTTTTTAAAATTTAAAATTCTATTTATATTTTTTAAAATTTTTCTTTTTAATTGTATTATTATATATTTTATTTTTTTAAATTTTAAAATTCCCCACCACACACACCCCCAAAACCCCCCACCCACCCACCCCCCACACAAAATTTTTATTTTTTTTATTATTTATTTATATATGAGGCCCCCGGTTGGCCGGGGTGGTTAACCCTCGACTAAAGACTGCCACGACGGCAATCTGGTTCGGGGGTTTGGTTCCCCCCGGGGCGCTTTTTTTTCACTTTGGGCCCGGGGAATTTCCCCTCGCCTCCCCCCCCTGCCCCGGGGGGAAAGCCACCCCAAGCCCTGTGGCCCCAAACCCCGGGAAAAAAATAGGAGAATGTTTCCCAAAAAAGGTAACACCGGCACTCTCCGGGGAAAGGGGAAAGGGGGACCCTACCACGTACTCCCCCAAAGGCATCAAAACTTTAAAACTAAAGTTAAGTATAGCTGGACCCCGGCGGCTTAAACATGAACCTACCTTTAAAAAAAAAAAAAAAAAAAAACCAAAAAAAAAAAAAAAAAAATATTTTATATATTTATTTAATTTTTATTTTTTTTATTATTGTTAATATATTTCCCCCACACACAAAACACACAAAAACCCCCACACATATATATATTTTATTTTTATATATAAAAATTAATATTTTTATTAATATATATTGTGTATATATGTATATATAAATAATATCCCAATTCAATTTATTATATATATTATATATTATTTTAATATTATTATTCTTATATAATATATATTATATATTATTTCTTTTTTTTAATTTATTTATTCATTAATAGCACCAAAAATATGTAAAAAATTAAAATAGTATATATACTATATTGGGGTGTGTGTTTATATAATATTATGTTTTCCCCCTTATTAAAAATTATTATTATATTATCTCTTATATTTTTTTTTTTTATTAAAAATATTTTTTTTTTTATTATTTATATTTAAAATTTTTTCTTCTTTTATAAAACCCCTTTATTAATTTATATTTTTTTTTTCTACTTTTTATTTATATTTAATTTATTTTTTTATTTTTTTTTTTTTATTTTTTTTTTTTTTTGGGTTTTTTTGATTTTTTTTTTTTTTTTTTTCTTTTTTTATTATATTTTTTGTTTTTTTTTTTTTTTTTTTTTTTTATTTTTCCCCTTTCCCCCCCTTACCCCCCTTAGGTTTCCCCCCCTTTTTTGGGCTCCCTTTTTGTGTCCCCTTTTTCCCCCCTTTTCCCCCGGTTGCCCTTTTTTTGTTCCCCTGGGGGGAAACCCCGGAAAGCTGAAATTTTTTTCCCCCGGGTGTCCGGGGCCTGTTTTTCCCCGCCTTTTCTTTTTTTGCTTTTCCCCCTTTGCTTCGTTGTGGGACCATCTTATCAGGAAAAAGCCATACTGAAATTTTATAATTATAGATTTGTCAGTGTTTGTTAAATTTGGGGGTTGGGAAAACTGCTGTGCGGGCCGGGTTATTCATATTTTAATTGCGATATTCAACGATGGGACGATTTTGTGGGTGTAAAAGGGGAAATAGCTTTTGTGTGGGAAAACAAAAACCAAAATAAAAAATAATTTTTTAAAAAATGGGAAAGTTTTTTATTCCCAAAACAGACGTTCCACCCAAAAACCCACGAACGGGAAGAAAAAAACAATATTATATAATGATAAAATAAATATATAAATCGAGAGTCACACCACATACGTTTTCTAACAAAAGCAGCTGCACATTCCATCGTGAGTTATGAAGACATGTGGGATTTTACAACCAGAACGAGTAGTGTACTATAATCTCTGAAATGCTCAGCTTCTAGAACTGATCTCCCTTAAATCTGCTGCCCTTTACATTGGCTTTTAGTTAAAGATTTCGACAGAGTATGTTCTCGCAACGGGGTATTTAAAATTTTCTGTACAAAATTTGATAATCGTTGCATCATTATATCTATAATCAGTGTTAGAAAAATAATTTTCCATGAATGGTAAAGTATATGGCAATCATCTGCTTGGCAAGTGATACACAACGAAAATGTGGGCCACACGCTAAACTCTCAGAATGCTACATGAACAAAACATTTACTTTGATATGAACTGATACATTTCTAAAGGAGTAGAGAATACTGATGAGGTGGTATGCCATAACAGTCGAAATATTTTACGTGATGGCGCATTATTAATTTAAAGCAAGTCACTATGGCTTGCTTGACTCGGCGGGTTGTTAATATATTTACTGCATATAACTCGTTATCCTTGATTTTCTTTACTCTAGTAGGTAATTGATCCGATAAAAAAAAAATGCTTTTAACACAAATGGTACTCCTCTTTTGCTGAGGAACACACATCCAGGGTTTGTAGATAGTTTATTAAATGCTAATATCTGAAGCAAATAATTCCTAGCAAGACGAATACAGTATTTGAATTCCGAGAGCGAGACAATCCAAAGATGATTCTAAGAGATCCAGAAATATCAACAAATCCGTGACTGCAATCATTCGCCCATCTTCAAATCGTTACCTATCAAGGGTATGCTCTTTATCTATGCCAAGCGCGCTCACAGAACTATAATACAAATCTGAACAATGCACTGGAAATCTAGTGGCTATATGATAAATTTATTAACAGACACGTGCAATTAATTCAGGTCGTAGTGCCGAAAATTCAGAGGATTTATTGTGTAGTCACCTGCGTATGCCATCATATCAACTAGAAAGATATACATTCTTTCTGGAATAACCGATCCCCCATGGCATGTCAGTAGAGAGCTGCGTTTTATGCTTAGCTATGACGCAAGTCTTGTAAAGCGTCTCATTAAAAATAAAGTTTAGAGGACTCAACTATAAAGATTTGTTAAAAGCCTCTCTTGCCGAATTCCTGGGTTTAGGAGTGGATAGATGTATCTCGCAAGAATTAATCTTTAATTGAGTCTTTAATATCGAGTTAGCTTGTATTAATAACAATGTGGTTAGGAGCAAAGTCAAGGCGTAACCTGTAGGATATCTAGAAGATAGCCTAAAGATTTGTCGAGGCCACGTCTGGAGAAGGAGGTGTTTCAGTCCGATATTGATTTTTTCTCTCGGTTTTACTTGCGTTAGAAAAATAAATGTTTAAGCCTGTTGCTGCTTATTTCAACTCTCAATAGGTCAAGCAAAAGTCTTTGCATAACTTTTCATCTTACATGCGACTTGTAACAGGGAAGTTACCTCCTCTTACACGTACTCTACTCTTTTATGATTTTGTCGAATATTCCGGCATTCATATATATATATATATATATATATATATATATAATATATATATATATATATATATATATATATATATATATATATATATATATATATATATATAAAGTTATATATATATACTGCGATGTTAGACATCGACTCAAACTCACACGCAATCATCATCACCCCCTTTACTTTGAAGAACTTATATGCTATACATATGCAAGAGCCGCGGTGGCCAGGGTTAGAGAATGACTAAAAGTACACGGCATCTCGTGAAGGACTGGAGCCTCCACGTATCACTCAAGACATCATCAACAGAAACTAAAGTAAAGTACATGCTGACCACCCAAACATGAATATAAAAATAAAAAAATAATAAAAAATAGGAAATAACATATAAAATACAAAAAAATATAAGTTAATATATTAGTAATAGTATATATATATATAATACTATATATAATTATATAAATATACACACACAAACACACCACAAAATAATAAATATATAAAAATAAATATATATATATATATGTGTATATATATATATATATATACATATTATATATATATATATATATATATATATTATATTAATATAAATAATATTATATATATATTATATATACATATATGTATGTTATATAAATACATATCTGTATATATTATATATATAAAATATATATAATATATATATATATATATATATATATATTATTATATATAATATAATAATATATATATATATATATATAATATATATATAATATATATATATATATATATATATATATATATATATAATATATATATATTATTAAATAATATATATATATATATTATATATTATATATTATTATATATATATATATATATATACACAAACATACACACACATACACACACATATATGTATATATACATATATATGTCTACATATTTATGTGTGCATATATTTCTACATATATATCCAGGATAAGACTTATAGTTGATTCCTGAAGGGGAAGTAAACGGAAGCTGAAAATTATTTGTTAATCAGAAGAGTGTTACGAGCATGTTTTTCAACAGCCATATACTATATCTTGCTCTCAACCTATGCTTCGTTGTCGGACCATCTTTATCATGAAAAGCCATACTGTAATTTATAATTATAGATTTGTCAGTGATGTCAATGAGGGTTGTGTAACTGCTGTGCTGCCGGTTATTCATATATTATTGCGATATATCAACGATAGACGATTTTGTGTGTGTAGTAAAGTTGAAATAGCTTTTGTGTGTGAAACAGAACAATAATAATAATAATTTTAAAAAATCGGAAATGTTTCTTATTCTCAAAAACAGACGTTCTCACACACAAACCACGAACGGGAATGATAAAACAAGTTCCTCTCAAACAAGAAATTAAGGACGGGCGATCCCATCAGCGTCCATTTCGCGCTTGAAGCCTCGCCCCCGATGCTGCCGATTTACATACGCGAGACGGGACATAACCTACATACAAAGCACATCTGTGGTCGGTCAACTTGTGGGCCAGCGAGTTAACAGGATCGTTGGAAGCTAGCGGAAGGGAAATTTAATCATGGCGCCTTCAGATGGGTGAGCTGTACCTATCATGTATTACAGGTTTCGCAGTTTGAATTACAGTGATGCCATTGATTTCATGGCTTTGTTAAGTGCGGTTTTGGTAGATGAAGAGTGTTCTGTAATAACAGGTTATGCTTCGTGTCATTATGTCGTCCATGAACGATTTCCTGAAAGAGAAATGTGGTATTTCACCCTCTCATTTCCCTTTCATCTACTATGAATAATGTTACTTCGGGTAAAGGTATTCCGTTACAAAAAAGCTCAACTTAATTCTACCGTTGGCCGCCGTGATCTCTTAGCTTAGGTTCATATGAGGAATATCCTGGCAGTCTTTCTCTCTGTATTTTACCCACACACACACACACACACACACACGCACACGCACACGCACACGCACACGCACACGCACACGCACGCACACACACACACACACACACATTTATATATGTTATGTATATATGCATATATATATATATATATATATATATATATATATATATATATATATATATATGTATATATATATATATATATATATATATATATATATATATATATATATATATATATATATAATATATATATATATATATATATATATATATATATATATATATATATATATATATATATATATATGCATATATACGTATATACGACTGTGTGTGTGTGTGTGTGTAAATCGATAGATAGATAAATAGAAAGACAGATAGATATAGATATACACATATATACATGATTATATTCGTATACAACTCGATTAGCTTGATTGTTCAGCTGCAATAAAAAAGTAATAAGTAATGAAAAAACACCATTCTCCTTGGCAATTATGAGTAGGACTGACTCAAAACCTTACACGAACTATACAAAAGACATTATTTTTCTTATTTATAACTAGCAGTAGCACTGGCGTATAGTAAGTGGTACCTTACTATAGATATCTATTAAGATAATACCGAGTTCATGCTTATATAATGTCTGGACTTCCTCACTAAAAAATGTTGTATGAAGTCTTTGCAAGGATAATCTAGGTGATTGTGTGACCATGAAATGTCTGTATTTGTGCTTTACACGAATATGCGGATTTTTTAGTTTACAAAATGGTGGTTAAATAACATTTACAGAGATAGGGAAAATATGTTTTATCGTCGTTAGCCGTGTGGGTTTTACATTAAAATAGTACAGCATTTAACATATTTAGTCATATATGCTACTCATCAAGAGATGGCCATTATTATAAAGATGTGATACAGTCTTCATAGTGTGTAGAAAGAGCGTTAATATACATACAAAGTTGGTAAAATGTGAACATACGTAGACCCTGATGTTTTTTTCTAACGCTTTTCAGCTCTGGCAGATGGGACATTGTGATGTGTGTGTGTGTGTGTGTGTGTGTTTGTGTATTTATTTGTTTCTTTTTCTTATTGTGAAATCAGATT
>NC_051391.1:49235649-49238149 GCF_015228065.2 Penaeus monodon
CACATATTTTTTTTCTCTCTTTTTCTTTTTCTTTCTTTCTTTCTTTCTTTCTTTTTCTTTTTTTTAACGGTGGGTTCATGTTTGAGCCGCCGTGGTCACAGCATGATACTTAATTGTAGTTTTCATGTTGTGATGCTCTTGGAGTGAGTACGTGGTAGGGTCCCCAGTTCCTTTCCACGGAGAGTGCTGGTGTTACCTTTTAGGTAATCATTCTCTCTATTTATCCGGACTTGGGACCAACACTGACTTAGGCTGGCTTGCCCATTCAGTGGCTAGGTAGGCAGTCGAGGTGAAGTTCCTTGCCCAAGGGAACAACGCGCCGGCCGGTGACTCGAACCCTCGATTGCCTACCTAGCCGCTGGGTGGGCAAGCCAGCCCAAGTCAGTGCCGGTCCCAGAACCGAGTAAATAGAGATGGTGACTCGATTAAAACACCAGGCGGAAGGCAACGGCAAACCATCGCTCTAAATTGCCAAGAAAATCATGGAAATCCATGATCGCCAACGTCCTTGTGGGGCAGGGCACAAGAGGCCGCGGTGGCTGAGTGGTTAGAGCGTCGGACTCAAGACTGTCACGACGGCAATCTGAGTTCGAGGGTTCAAGTCACCGTTGTTCCCTTGGGCAAGGAACTTCATCTCGATTGCCTACCTAGCCACTGGGTGGGCAAGCCAGCCCAAGTCAGTGCCGGTCCCAGAACCGGGTAAATAGAGATGATGACTCGATAAAAAAAAACCGGGCGGAAGGCAACGGCAAACCACCGTTCTAAATTGCCAAGAAAATCATGGAAAATCCATGATCGCCAACATCCTTGTAGGACAGGGCACTTGAAAAAAAAAAAAATCAATTGTAGTACCACTATTTGTGCTATAACGGCGACCTCCACTGCGGCAACTGCGTGTAACCTCTCGAAGCGTTTTCTCGCCGTTAGATCGTGCAGTCGGAGCGCAGGCATTTTGCAACTGCCGCGGCGGTGAATTGATCTCGAATCCAGTGCTTTGACCACTGGACCATCGCAGCAGTCATATATGAATATATATATATATATATATATATATATATATATATATATATATATATATATATATGTATGTATGTATGTATATGTATATATATATGTATATATATATATATATATATATATATATATATATATATATATATATATATATATATATATGTGTGTGTGTGTGTGTGTGTGTGTGTGTGGATGGGTGTGTGTGTGTGTGTGTGTGTGTGTGTATGTGTGTGTATGTGTATGTGTATGTGTGTGCGTTTGTGTGTGTGTGTGCGTGTGCGTGCGTGTGTGTTTTCCGTTCTTGTATGAGTATAGAAACAGCCTTATACGTATAAATGCATGTATGTAGATAATGCAAATTCTCCGTTATAATGAATTGTTAAGTGGAGGAAATTCACAATAGAAAATGTAAATCTTAGCTCGGTACTGCAGTGATAAAAAACTACCAAAATAAAAAGAGTGAAAATAAAGCATAGGCAAAATTTCATGCACGTCCGCATATTAAGGTGTGAAATAATTCTCTTGCAACGTCAGAATTTCAAGCCGGTACATTTGCAACACCCACAGCGCTGATTCTTTTTCCTTTTTTGTTTCTTCATCTTAGTTTTTTCGTGTTCCTTTTATTTTGCTTCAACCTTTATTA
Organism: Penaeus monodon; assembly: GCF_015228065.2. Lineage (NCBI taxonomy): Eukaryota > Metazoa > Arthropoda > Malacostraca > Decapoda > Penaeidae > Penaeus > Penaeus monodon. The sequence continues at coordinate 49,237,307 of NC_051391.1, forward strand.
TTATTATTATTATTATTATTATTATTATTATTATTATTATTATTATTATTATTATTATTATTATTATTATTCTCGTAATTATTGTTGTTGTTGTTGTTGTTGTTGTTGTTGTTGTTGTTGTTGTTGTTGTTGTTGTTGTTGTTGTTGTTGTTGTTGTTATTATTATGATTATTATTATTATTATTATTATTATAATAATAATAATAATTATTATTATTATTATTATTATTGTGGAGAGGTCCACGGCTGCTCAAACATGAGCATACCGTTATTGATGATGATTATTATTATTATCATTATCATTATCATTATCATTATCATTATCATTATCATTATTATTATTATTATTATTATTATTATTATTATTATTATTACTATTATTACCATTATTATTATTATTATTATTATTATTATTATTATTATTATTACTATTATCTTTTTATTATTGGATCTACCTGCAAGGTGAAATAATGTACGATGATTATAACTGATATAAAAATACCTTTATCGTGTTAAAGAACAAGATATTTGTAACATGAAATCACATGCAAGTCCTGTTTGTTTATTGGAACTCATCCCACGTGTGACATTTCAAAAAACAAAACAAAACAAAAACAAATCAAAACAAAAAAACGGAACGAGAGAGAGAGAGATGATAGGGGGGGGGTAGATACATAGACAGATAAATATATAGATAGAGGGGGGAGAAAAGAGAGACGGAGGGATAGAGAAAGGGAAGGAGGGAAGAAGGGAGAGCGGGAGAGGAAAAGAGAGAGAGAGAGAATGAGAGAGAGAGAGAGAGAGAGAGAGAGAGAATTCCGTCCTCAGTGTATACATGAAACA
>NC_051391.1:49275649-49285649 GCF_015228065.2 Penaeus monodon
ATAAGTGAAAAAAGAAGCTCGGATCCCTTAGACGTGTGAAAAAGAAAGTAATTAGGGGTATTGATTTGGGTTTCGTAAACCCCGTTTTTTTTTTTTTTTAAACCCTTTGATACCGGAAAGGGTTTTGAATTTTCAAGTTGGGGAACATTGCATTTACACAGAGTCATTAGGCCAATCAAAATCATGCCCAGATAATGGGTTCCCAGTTTTAATGAAACCCTTTCCGCTAGAGGGTAAAGATTGATTTTTGTTTTGGTAATACGTATTCCAGTATTCCAGGATCCAGTTGCTCTGTGGGAGTCCTTCAAGCGCGTAACACTCGAAGCAGCTCAGGAGTCCATTGGCGTACCCCAAAGGAAAGGGCAGAATCCATTTTCCCTGGAACATTAAAAGGCCACAAAAAACGTGTCGAAAGGCTCAGCAAAAGGGGAAACCAAGTTTTGCGCCCGTTCCTGGTGCTTTGGGGCTCGGACACTGCTGAAAAGGACAAGGAAAATTTCATCGGGAATCTTGCAAGGAGGTCAAAGGGCCATTTTTTGGGTTAAAGACCTTCGCCCTCCCCTACCGGCCCTGAAAAACTAAACCCTAAGCCCCCCCACAGATGATCCCTTCCGATCAGGGGGATGGAGGGATCATCTCAGATCATTTTGGGGGTTTCGTAAACGTTGGGCTGAGTTTTTTTTAAACATTTGTACCAGGTGGTCCCCCAAACTTTTTAGTTTTGGGATGCAAGCGATGTCTCAGTGCCTGTCCCGGCCCACCCACCCGCGAGGAACCTCCTACCCAACAGAGGGTTGGCTGGCGATTTCCAAGCTGAAAGTGGGGAAAGGGTGCAAAGGGATATGTGATATCCCTGCTGAACCCGCTAAAGGGTGGGGGGAACCTATGGCTCGGGGCCTGGGATACAGTCCGGGCTGCCTTTGGCAGTCTGGTAAACCCTTCCCCCCCGACCTGCTGGGGGGCGTGGGGCATCCCCCTCTGGAAGGGGGGAAGGGGGTCGATGGGGCTGTAGCAATACCCTGGCATTACACTGCCCCCAGCAGACCAGGCAAGGTTTTTTCGCTCACAAATTTTTCCCGAAAAGGTCCGCAACCCCCTACTGAGGCACCAGAGACCGGGGCAGCTGGGTTTACTCCTGGCAAGTCCAAAATAACCCTACTAGCGCTTCGAGTAATTGTGGAAACGCCCCTCGTGAGTTTGGTCGTGGGTTTTCTTGCAGCCTAAATCGACCCGAAGGGGTTTGACTCGGTGCATCGGGAATCGCTATGGGGGATCCTGAGGGCTCAGGGGAATTCCGACACAGATTATTGGCCTGATTTGCAACCTCTATCCCGGTACTGAAAAAGGGTGTTTAAAATGTGGGGGGGTATGTCCCAACTTCTTCCCCGTTAATTCAGGGGTGAGGCCAAAGGGTGTTGGGCCTTTCACCCACACTTTTTTCAACACTTGTAGGACTGGATAATGGGGAAGCCCATAGCCAAAAATCTGCCGGAGGGAACACTAGGCAAAATTAAGGGGCTCGGGCCGAAATTTTTCCCCACGATGTTTGGGCCATCCTATCTGAGTCCCCTTTGGGGTCAATTGTGGCGGCTCTTGATGCATTTAGCAATGAGGCGAAGCCCCTAGGCTTAGAGGTCTCCTGGACCAAGACCAAGATTCAGGACTTTGGGGGCCTGTTAGGGGAACCCGTTCAGTCGATCCATGCTTGCGGCGAGGACGTTGAAGTCACAGAAAGTTTTACATACCTTGGTAGCGTAGTCCATATCTCTGGGTTGTCAGACCAGGAAGTCAGTAGACGGATTGGTCTGGCAACAGGAGCCATGAACTCGATCAACAAGAGCGTTTGGAGATGTCGGTACCTATGCAGAAGGACCAAGCTGCGTGTCTTCAAGGCCTTGATACTTCCAGTTTTGCTCTATGGAAGCGAAACCTGGACGCTATCCAGTGCCTTGGAGTCTCGCCTTGATGCCTTTTGTAACAAGTCCCTTCGCCGGATCATGGGGTACAGTTGGCAGGACCACGTGTCCAACCGGCGGTTACACCGTGAGACTGGCATGGGACCTGTTACTTGCATAATCCGGGATCGCCAACTCAGGCTATATGGCCACCTAGCTCGCCTCCCTATGGACGACCCTGCCCACCAGGTTGTCTCTCTGCGAGACAACCCTGGGTGGAGGAGACCTGTGGGACGTCCTAGGAGATCATGGCTTGGGCAGCTCGACGAGACCTGTCGTGAGGAACTAGAGATGGGCCGTGTGCCTGCCTGGAGACTCGCCTCGAGGGATCCTCGTGGCTGGAAGCGAAGGGTGGATGCGGCCATGCGCCCCCGTCGGCGTTAGCCCCTTGATGATGATGATGATGAATACGTATTCCCTTATATGAGTACTTACTAACGCATTTTATGTTGAGACCGTACTGACTAGTATTACTTTTTACACACACACATATATCTATGTGTGTGTGTGTGTGTTTATATGTGTAGATTGATTGATAAATAGACATACATGCACGCTCATGCGCACACACACACACACACACACACACACACACACACACACACACACACACACACATATATATATATATATATATATATATATATATATATATATATATATATATATGTGTGTGTGTGTGTGTTGTGTGTGTTGTGTGTGTGTGTGTGTGTTGTGTGTATGTATGCATGTGTGTATATATGTATATAAGTATATATATATATATATATATATATATATATATATATATATATATATATATATATATATATATATATATATATATATATATATATATATATATAAGTATATATATATATATATATGTATAATATATATATATATATATATATATATATATATATATATATATATATATATATATATATATATATATATATATATATATATATATTATATATATATATATATATATATATATTTATGTATTTATTCATATATTCATATACTCACATACGCATATATGTATGTATTTCTAGATGTATATGCATACATATATATATGTACATATATATGTATATATATTGAATAAATAAACATACATATAAATAAGTGTGTGGGTGTGTATATTTAAATAGATAGCTAAATAGCTAAATAGACAGATAAATAGATAGATAGGCAGATAGATAGATAAATGAATAGATAAATAGCTAGCTAGCTAGATAGACAGATAAACCGATAAATGGATAGGGAAATAGATAGATAAATAGATATATAAATAGATAAATCAATACAGATATTGAATGTATGTCGTAACTTTTGATATCAACGTCCTTAATTCATCCACTCAAAAAATAATTTACTTAAACATTTCTGTTCAAAGATATTCAAATGAAATTAATGAACACTCTTGGCGGATAGGGCTGGAACAAGATGAAGTTGCCTCATCCGTAATATAACACGTGACTTATCCTCCTTTCTGTACAATTATTATCCTTTCCCGGAAGCTTTTAAGTTTTACATGGAGGGGAGAGGGAAATGGTTGTATAAAAAAAGTCATTGTTTCCTGGATTCTGTCTTTTAGTGTCTATGTAATTCCTAGAAGTGCTTTTGAAGTTAATGTTTTTTGTTGTTATTGTTGTTTGTTCTTGCTAAATTGATAATATCATCATCTTCATTATCATTATTATCATCATTATCATTATCATTATCATTATCATTATCATTATCATCATCCTTATCATTATCATTATCATTATCATTATCATTATCATTATCATCATTATCATTATCATTATCATTATCATTATCATTATCATTATCATCATCATCTTATTCTTATTATTACTATCTTTATCATAATTATTATCTTTATGTTTTTTATTGTTAACCTTATTATTATTATTTTTATCATAATCTTCATTATTGTTATTAGTAATTTCACCAATATTATTGTTATAATCGTTATTATTATCTTTATAGTTATTTTCATAATTATTGTCAGTTATAGTATCGTTTTATAATACAGACCCCCCCCCCTACCTCACACACGCAGTTAATTAGATAGCGAAATGCGAGTGATAAACTGAAACAATGCTTAATTCTTATTTCCGACTCCAGGCACTCCAGCACGTACACTCGTTTCTAGAAATGTGCAAATCGCTTGTATTCCTCTCTTTCAAGATGTAATATTGGCACCGGAAGTGTGTGGGAGTATTTGACTTCACCAGAATATTACAAAGTACAGAAACTACGACTTCGGCCGTTGAGATGGAGGAGGAAAGTCGTACGGGGATTCATAATAGCATAAAGAGGTTTATGATGTAAGATGTTAATCTATTCTACATTGCTGTAACGTCGATTCTATATCCTTTACATGTAATAGCACATGCAACAAAGTTTTTTTTTCTACATTCCCTTTTTCGAGTATATATCTGTTAACGTCTACCAATTTTTTTTTTTTGGACAAGGATAATTATTTTATTTTTGAACAAGTAAACCCTTTTCATGTCTGTATAAGTTCACACACACACACACACACACACACACACACACACACACACACACACACACACACACACACACACACACACACACACACAGTATATATATATATATATATATATATATATATATATATATATATATATATATATATATATATATATATATATATATATCAGCTGGCATATTTCTTAACCTTGACTTTGACTTTGCCGATGATATTGCTACTCTATCTGAGTCCCGTGGTGGCGTCTGTTGATGCATTTATCAATGAGGCGAAGCCCTTAGGCCTAGATGTCTCCTGGACCAAGACCAAGATTCAGGACTTTGGGGGCCTGTTAGGGGAGCCCTTCCAGTCGATCCATGCTTGTGGCGAGGACGTTGAAGTCACATAGAACCTTGCATACCTTGGTAGTGTAATCCATATCTCTGGGCTGTCAGACCAAGAATTCAGTAGACGGATTGGTCTGGCAACAGGAGCCATGAACTCGATCAACAAGAGCATTTGGAAATGTCGGTACCTAAGCAGAAGTCTTCAAGGCCTTGATACTGCCAGTTTTGCTCATTGGAAGCGAAACCTAGACACTATCTAGTGCTTTGGTGTCTCATCTTGATGCCTTTTGCAACAAGTCTTTTTGCTGGATCATGGGGTACAGTTGGCAGGACCATGTGTCCAACCGACGGTTACACCGTGAGACTCGCATGGCACCTGTTACTCGCATAATCCGGGATCGCCAACTCAGGTTATATGGGCACCTAGCTTCCCTGTGGATGACCCTGCCCATCAGATTGTCTCTTTGAGAGACAATCCTTGGTGAAGGAGGCCCGTCGGACGACCCAGGAGGTCATGGCTTGGGCAGCTCGACGAGACCTGTCGCGAGGAATTAGAGATGGCCGGGGGCCTGCCTGAGACCCGCCGTAAGGGACCCTCGTGGCTGGAAGTGAAGGGTGGATGCGGCCATGCACCCCCGTCGGCGTTAGCCCTTGATGATGATGATGATAATATTTCTTAGTTAGTAGCCAGTGCAGTGCAAAAATAAAAGAAACACCAGCAGAGAAAGCGCATTTGTTATCGATAATTACGTATCCTTTATATTAAAAGCATTTACTAATAAATTTAATTGCTTTTGCTCAACTGAAATGAAGTATAGATTGTTTAGGCTAATCTTAAACTAATGAAGATTATTCAATAGAATTTGATAATTATCACTGAGAAAGTCGTAGAATTTTAACATATGTTTTTCATGGTTTCATTATAAAAGAAAGGCAAGAGGGATATTCTTCCTATCCTTGTTTTTCATTAGTTTATAAGTAACAATTTGAAGCTTAGTTAAGGAGAACTTTGAAAAGGCTTAGAAAAGAAAATGGAAAAATCACAAAATAAGTTATAATTCAATCTGCTACACACTCACAAATACACACACACACACACACGCACACACACACACACACACACACACACACACACACACACACACACACACACACACACACACACACACACACACACCAAATAACAAATAAAAATAAATACCCTCGGTAATGCCATCCATTTGGTGAAGCAATAATAATCACTTGTGTCAATAATACTTCTCTAACCCATTAATTATGAACGTAAGCAATGTTAGCGTTATAGGCCAGGGATTTCACACAAACAATATGTCTGCATCAACTACTGCAACTTAAACAATTCAGCGATCCCTAGAGGCTAAATTTGGAGGGGGGGGGGGTGGAGTGGAATGAAAATGAAGGAGGAGAGAAAGTTGGAGGAAATTAATTTTAGTGGAGTAAGAGCCTGGGATATGCTCGATGGCAGGACGTACAGGAGACCCAACTAACCAGGAGGTATGCGTGTAAGAATACCAGCTAGGCTACATGTGGGTGTACGCTTTTTTAGCCAATGACTCATGCAATTTCCACCGGTTTCCCTAAGGGCTGAAGGTCAAGGAAGGGCGAGAGACTTCCCTATCGTATGCGATCCTGAATACCCTGGCGCCCTAATTATGATGAGTTTATCTACTAGAACTAAGGCACCTGTTCTTCGACTCCCACGTTGGCACTCCTTGTGATATAGAAGACATAGCTGTGGTGCGGAACACTACGAACAGATCTACATGAAATTCTTAACCAGAGAGCTCTAGAGGAGGATTAATAAGGATTCTCGTGCTATGACAAAAGATGTGAGGTAACCAAGTTGAGCTGAAAAACTTGTGGAGGGGAATGTCAATACTTTATTTAGGGATATGTGATCGTACGCTACGCTTAGAGGTACTTACATAATCTGGGCCTTTCCTTATTTCCATTACAACCAATGGCCTTGATATTTCGAATGTTTTTTTATGGTTATTTCTGTGGATTCTATGATTAGGTGAAGGATAATGATGTCACGAGTTGGTATGTAATCCTGACTCAGACAGGGCCCACTTAACATGTTAGTGTGGCCTAATTAGCGTAATAAGCACTTCAAAGGTAGACATAAATGACATCACCAGTAGTTAGTCTGCCAAAAGCATCGTTTTGACAGACATCAGCACCATTTAAACTAGAGCAAAGAAAGTATACGTGTAATGCATCAGAAGTGTACAATGTTGGGAACCTGTAATTTACCATTGTCATATCATAGACCTCCAGACAATACCAATGCAGCAATACAACCAACACGTGTGTACACTACATGTAAGTTATATATACACCGGTAAAAGATAAACCACATATCTTTATGGTTTATATATAAATGTGTATGCAAACGTATACATTCCCCCATACACACATTTATATGTGTATATGTATACACACACACACACAAGTTATATATACATATATATATATATATATATATATATATATACATATATATACATATATATACATATATATATATACATACATATGTATGTATGTGTGTGTGTGTGTGTGTGTATTATATTTTATATTATATATAATATACATAACACACGTATATATATATATATATATATATATATATATATATATATATATATATATATATATGTAAGTCTATTTACATATGTATAAATATATATGCAAATAAATAAATAAATAAATGGATAGATATAGTTATAGACACACGAGGGTGATGTAGTAAGTAATGATATATATATATATATATATATATATATATATATATATATATATATATATATATATATATATATAAAATCATATTTGTATGTATGTATGTATGTATGTACATGCATATAAGCCTAAGCCTAAAAGATTATTTAGGTTTCCTAGGCAATAGTTTGACCACTAACGATAACTTATCACCCAGTTTCGCCCGAGAACCCTTTCGATAAGGACTATAAGGTCAACATCAGTCTGTTCCCAGATACGTAACGGTTTTGTATCTACTTCTTATGTCAATGACTGTAAATCTAGAAAACTGTTATGGTAGATAACGTAAATATTTATACAGGGACTTTGAGTCTTACGAGGTCATAATTATGATTTGCAGTACAGTTGTGTGAAGAGAAACCATAATTATTCATATCGTATCATAAACACTAAGATACAAGATAATATAAATATAATGTAATCACAATTACACTGTAATTATAATTACGTTATTTTTTCTGTTGTTTACAATCTTCGGATTAATTCGCGTTGTGTTAGAATACCTTGCACACCTCAAGGGAAGGCTCTAACACATTTCTGGAAAGGAAAATTTGATTATAGAGATTTCTTTTCTTATCTGACAATAAAATATAAGAAATGAAATAAAAAGATCGAAAAGCAGAAATACACACACACACACACACACACACACACACACACACAGGCAATTTATTGTATAATTCTACTTATTAAAGCTGTATTTATTATATGTCACCATGATTTTATGCCGCTATGCTAGTTCAGGCAATATGATATTCTTGTAAATATTGTCTTGTCTATTGTATTTAGCCCTGCAACCCCCCCCCCTCCCTTCTCAACATTACCAGACACACAAAATAATTAATTAATTTAGGAAACTATAATCACGAGAAAGGTTGTTAGACACAGCATGACCTAACCAGCCTCGATGCTTAATTAATAAAAATTCATTTCTCTGATATCATAAATGAACATAATTCTGCTAAATATAAAAAGGTACATCAAATTAAATATTTATTGATTCCAATAATTCAGGTCCGTTAATGAACAGAATCGTCGGCTAATTCCTTGACAATTAATAGGGGATACTGCTTATGTGTTTTATACATAACATGGGGTACGAATTCGCCCGGCAGCTGATTATGTGAATTTATGTTCATTTCCGTTAATGCGTTTTACGTAAATGTGTTCCCGCAACTGAATTATTAAATTTTATTTCTTATATTATAGTTTGTTATTTATATTAATAAGTTTGTATTGTTTCTGTTACTGTTTGTATCTGATTTGAGGGAGGTGGTAGATATCAGGTGTGGCATTAGAGAATGATAGAAATTATTTGTATTTTCAGTTCGTAGTATTTTCAGATTCCGTTTTTCTATTTCTTTGTTTCTTTCCTTTTTTTTCTACACTGTACTAAGCGCTCGACCTAAAAACAAGTAGTTGACGTTATTACTGTATATCACCTATTATTTTTTCCATCATATTACACGATTAAATCTTTCATCTATATACCTTTTTTTCAAAAGATGGAATGATAATAATTGTCATAATGATAAGGATAAATGTAATGATATTGACAATGGCAATTATTATGCTAATAATTATAGTGATAATAATAATAATAATAATAATAATAATAATAATGAGTATTATTATTATCATCATTATCATTACCTTAATAATAATTATGATTGCAATTACAATTATAATTATAATCTTAATTGATATGATTATAGTTATAATCATAATCGTAATAATAATAAATAAATGCTCACGATGACAAAGAAAACAGCAATAACAACAACTAAGATTAATAGTAATAATGATATATCATAATAATAATTATATTGATGATAAAATAAATTGATACAGCTATTACCTGTTAGTATGTCGCAATATGTTTAACCGACAGTTATACAGGGCCAACATATATTGATTGTAAGTATCCACATATTAACAGCAAGGTTATATAGCACTTGCCGTAATTATGCTATTCCACCTTGTAACATCTGGATATAGCATACACCGGATATTCGGTATTGATACACCTGTAGACTGTATAGTGCATGCAGTAGCGTCGGAACGATATAAATACAGAGATATAAGTACATATTGGTTTGTCGGTATGCCAACAGCCTCCAAAAGTAAGCATGTACCCAAATTGACCAGTATAATTACATTTGCTCTATAGCGTTCTGTTATCATTAGAACTCCCCTCGGAGGGAAAGGTTATATGTTACAACAGTCCCCATATACAGTATCTAGTTATTTATCTTTTTATATATTTATTTATTTTATTTATTTATTTAATTGTTTATTTTTTTATCTATTTATTTATTCATATATCTATTTATTATTTTTCTTTTTTAGGGGGGGCTCATTTTTTGTATAATTGATATGTCACCAGGATTACGCAAAATAATGCT
>NC_051391.1:49303149-49305649 GCF_015228065.2 Penaeus monodon
TTACTAGGTATAGTGTAAATACCGGGAGAAGTCTCAAGAGCACCGCTAGCTGCATTGAGCTTAACCAAACTATTACTCAACATTTTCGTATATGTAAAAACATTATCAATTCTAGCGCCTTTAAACATGTGCCGTTTTTCATCGAGGGACGGGTTATACGGAACAATTAATAGATTACTGGCACTATCCTGTTGAGAATTACGGGAATGAGTATAAACTTTCTATCTCGCAGATGAATGTGCATGATTTAAGAAAAGCGAGGATATCCTGATTTCGAAAACGTTTCAAAAATCGAGCTCCCGATCAATAAGTTGATTATCACAAATCTTATATGAGCCAAGAAATTGGACGAGACTACTGACGTTTTAAATTTAAGCGAGCCATTTACAGTGAATAAAAGAACGTCGAGAAAAGGTAATTTACACACACACACACACACACACACACACACACACACACACACACACACACACACACACACACACACACACACATATATATATATATATATATATATATATATATATATATATATATATATATATATTTATATATATATATATATATATATATTATATATATATATATATATATATATATATATATATAATATATTGAGCCGCCGTGGTCACAGCATGATACTTAATTGTAGTTTTCCTGTTGTGATTATCTTGGAGTGAGTACGTGGTAGGGTCCCCAGTTCCTTTCCACGGAGAGTGCCGGTGTTACCTTTTAGGTAATCATTCTCTCTATTTATCCGGGCTTAGGACCAACATGTATTGCATGTGTGTGTGTGTGTGTGTGTGTATCACACACACACACACACACACACACACACAACACACACACACACACACACACACACACACACACACACACACACACACACACACACACACACACACACACATATATATATATATATATATATATATATATATATATACACACACATATACACATATACGTATATATGCATATATATATACACACATATTTATATATACATATATATGCATATATACACATATTTATATATATACACATACATATACATATATACATATTCATGTATTATGTGTGTGTGGGGGGTGAGTATGTGTGTGTATGAATATATATATATATATATATATATATATATATATATATATATATATATATATATATATATATATATATATATATGTACACACACGTACAAACACACACACACACACACACACACACACACACACACACACACACACACACATATATATATATATATATATATATATATATATATATATATATATATATATATATATATATATGTATACATACAGATATACATATACATTCGTATGTATACATATATATATATATATATATATATATATATATGTATATATACATATATATATATATATTCTAAACTCCTTGGGTTGTAAAAGTATAAGATTCCTCCACAGGGACTTTTTTCACTGTGTAGTGTTTATTTTTAATGGTACACTTGTAAACAAACCGCTCCGAGTTCCACATCCTTGAAAACTATTTTTTTTCTCTCCCTCTCTCTCTCTCTCTCTCTCTCTGTATGTGTGTGTGTGTCGTATAGCTGGAGGGTTGTTATATATATATATATATATATATATATATATATATATATATATATATATATATATATATATATATATATATATACTATTATATATATATATGTATACATATATATATATATATATATATATATATATATATATATATATATATATATGTACATATATATATATATTCTCTTTTAACGGTAGGTTCATGTCTGAGCCGCCGTGGTCACAGCATGATACTTAATTGTAGTTTTTCATGTTGTGATGCTCTTGGAGTGAGTACGTGGTAGGGTCCCCAGTTCCTTTCCACGGAGAGTGCCGGTGTTACCTTTTTAGGTAATCATTCTCTCTATTTTATCCGGGCTTGGGACCAGCACTGACTTGGGCTGGCTTGCCCACCCAGTGGCCAGGTAGGCAATCGAGGTGAAGCTCCTTGCCCAAGGGAACAACGCGCCGGCCGGTGACTCGAACCCTCGAACTCAGATTGCCGTCGTGGCAGTCCCGAGTCCGACGCTCTAGCCACTCGGTCACCGCGGCCTTGACGATCATGGGCTCCCATGATTTTTTCTTAGCAATTTAGAGCGGTGGTTTGCCATTGCCTTCCGCCCGGTGTTTTTTTTTTCCGAGTCACCATCTCTATTTACCCGGCACTGACTTGAGTTTTTTTTTTTTTTTTTTTTTTTTTTTTTTTTAATAACGGTAGGTTCATGTTTGAGCCGCCGTGGTCACCGCATGATACTTAATTGTAGTTTTCATGTTGTGATGCTCTTGGAGTGAGTACGTGGTAGGGTCCCCAGTTCCTTTCCACGGAGAGTGCCGGTGTTACCTTTTTAGGTAATCATTCTCTCTATTTTATCAAATGTGGAATCATAATTCAGAAATGGATTAGTCGAGGACACACACGCTGGGTTAAAAGA
>NC_051391.1:49325649-49330649 GCF_015228065.2 Penaeus monodon
CATGCAAAAGAGGTCAGTCAGTTGCTCTTGTCTGGTCTCCTGAAGCTGATATTGCCTATGATATTGCTATGCAAGCCCTCACTCGGCTTTCCCAGTCAAGATGCTCCAACGTAAATCATTAGTGCCTCCAACACTGGCACTGGAACTGTTCTGCAACAATATGTGGAAGAAAATAATAATGCTGAACGTAACTCTAGCCCATTTGATTGCGAACTTTTAGCTGTTTACAAAGTGATCAAACGGTTTTAGTATTTAGTAGAAAGCAAAAAGTTCCATATCTTCACCGATCACAAGCTACTCTCTATCTCTAACACCAACAAGTCTACCTACACAACTTGACAACTTCATCACGCTGACAACATCAAAAGCCAAGATAATACTACAATTGATGCCCTGTCTCTGCTGTCGATTCTTCCCTCATTGATTATGCAGCAATTGCTGCAGACCATGCCAGTGATGCTGAGCTGCAGCAACTGAAAGATAATCCTGCATTTCAAGTGAAGAAAAATTGAAGTTCCTGGTTCCTGCTGGTGTTTCTACAGACACCATTCGTCCATATCTACCTCAGAAATATCGATTTATCATCTTCAAGCAACTCATGACATCTCCCACCCCAGTGTGCGTGCATCACATCATCTGACCTCGAGATTTATCTGGTGTGTTATCAACAAAGGTGTAAGAAACTGGACATGTTCTTGCATTAAGTGTTAAACTTCTAAGGTGCCTCGCCATACAGTTTCTCCTATACCCTTCAGACTGGTTACCTCTAGATTCGACCACGTTCATATTGATCTTATTGGTCCCCTGCCCTTCTCCAATAGATACAGGTACATCTTCACCTGCATCGACAGATTAACTAGATGGCCGGAGGCGATTCCTCTTTCTGACATTCATGCTAATACTGTAACACGAGCCTTTATTGCTGGTCGGGTATCAAGATTTGGAGTACCAACCATTTTAACCTCAGACAGGGGAAGTCAGTGACTTTGCTTGGAGTTCGATGTTATTGCACTTCCTGTTACCATCCTCAGGCAAACGGTCTCATCGGACTCTTTCAACATCAGCTGAAATGGCTTATCAACATGAAGACTGTACTACTCTCCCTCTTGTGCTTTTAGGCATCACGAGCTCTATCAAAGCAGACCTAGGCTCCACTTCTGCAGAGCTAGTATGGAACACTCCGGCTACCTGGTGAATTACTCTGCAGTTCCACTAGCTCCCTTGCCAACCTTACTCAAGATTATGCAGTCAAGCTCAGGGATGTGATGTCCAAGCTTCGACCTGTTCAGCCACGGCAGCCGTCTTCAAGCAAGTCTTTCGTAACCCAGGATCTCCATGACTGTACTCATGTGTTCGAGTAGGTTCCATCTAATGTCTATTACAGGCACCATATGAAGGACCACATGAAGTTCTTAGGCGCACAAGGAAGACTTACGATCAACCGCATCTGACGCAATCGCCATTGATCGTGTTAAACCTGCTTACTTGCTAGATGTACCTAACTACCTCGCTAACCATGTCCAGCCTTTGCTTGTTCAATCAAAGAAATCTGTATCGTTCCTCCCTCCTCGCCCCCAGGAGGGGAATAATGTAATAATATCGGTGATTCCCCTGAAATGATATTGCTATAATGTAATTATAGCATTATTATTATATCCCTGAAAATCGCCTAGTCACGTATTTCTGGTTTACTTTTATTTCTTTTTCATATTATAAATACCATTGATCTGTGCAATTTTTAAAATATATTATAATTTTATGTTTAACTGACAAATGCTTGATTATTTCTGTAGTTATATTGTCCAAAATGCTTGTAAGTCCTCAGTCCATTGTAAATAAATGCTCTCAGGAAATCGAATTGACACTAGAATGGGAGTAATATATAAATCTCAATATGATACATTATCCTCTCTAGTCTCTGACGACCGCTAATGACCTTAACTGTTGACGCGGCAGGTAATTTGAAATAATCAATTCCTCTGACGATAAGCCTTAGCGGACTCATAACGGCTGTATATACAGTTTGACTGCTTTGAAATCAACACGGCATTAACGGACTAAATACGGCGTCAGAAATACTGTTTTGCTTAGAGACATCCTGGGATTTAGGGAACTTATATTGCCGTCAACCCAGATACACGGTCTAGTCACGTCTGTATAATAACAACAAACACACTAGTGATAAAAAAGGCAACAGGCTCACTCTTCAAATCGCCCATTGATATTATGTTAGCAACATCTGAAGTTATTGATAAATTCGTGTTTCTTTTAATTTTCCGCAGGAAAAGGGAAATCACGATACATAAAGTAAATGGGTATAGTGAGAATTGGCTGAAGGTTAAATGGAGATAGGTAAACCAGCTAATTGGGTAAATTACGTTTAAACGTTTTGGGCTAACTGGTCTAGCCAAATTTTCTCTGGCATCTATCCTCAGTTCCTTAGACTTCTTTGCTATTATATTATTATCATCATTAATATAGTGATAATTATTTTAGTTATTGCTATTGCCATAACGGTAATTTGAATTATAATCATGTTTATGATTTTTCATTTTTCCTTCTGAAATGTTCTATACTAAAGATCACTATATAATAACTCTGACTTTATAAATTCATGAACGTCAAAATTGGTTTCCAGATCACTCTGACAATTCATAAACGAAGACTAGTTGATGTTCACCTTTCAGAAGAGTCTATTGTTCAATATATCATTGATCAAAAGCCCATTGATCTGATATCAACCTTTTTCTCTTTCTCCGCGACGAACATCAACATTTATGAATAGTTCAGTCTCCCCCTGCCTTACGAATCTCCTGTTTCAGTGTTTTCAAATTAGGTGTCTTTCTGGTAGATAATCGATATTCTCAGTGTAATTACGATTACCGGATTTATATTACGAACTAGCAGGGAAGGTCCTTCATCGTGGCACTATAGAAAATATCATTTCCAATATGCTTGTTTCAGAGTTTGCATTGGCTATGTTGAGTGTAAAATCAACCTGATATTTTTTTTTCCAAATGTAAAACTATCTGCAAAATATGAGTAACCGTTTAATGGGCAACTTATTTAATTTTGAATCGATAAACCTGCCTCTTGTTCTAATTCACATCTGTATCCATTCAGACTCCCTGGAAATTCAACACAAGTTTCTGGTAAGGCTATCAATCATCATGTTACTTTTTTCTATAATGGAGTGCATCATCAATTCTGCAACCTATTCTTTACAGAGTTTGCATTCCAGCTAACTAAAGCAATTGATATATTGCTATGTACCCTGAGAGTTTTCATGACAGTGTATTGAATGTTTTAGTATGTTCTCTTGCAATCTCCATTTTTTTCTGTTCAATCTCATGTAATGCCATTAGCTAGATTAAACAAAGAGATATATCTTTGGATTTTTCTATTTCCCTGTTACCTCCTCGTTCCTACATTACACTGAAACGTACGTGGTCTGGTTTTCATTAACATTTAAATTATATTCTACAGCAATGGAAATACTTTGCAATTCGTGGATTGAGCTTTATTGTTTTGAATTTCCGAGATACGCTTGTTTTCGGTTATCTCTCTTTTCCATCAATATTTATTATTTTTCTGCAAACTTTTGTGGATGTAATCCATTTATTAAGAACATGCTTTCTTCATAATTAAAATTGCATCAATAACTACCAGTGACCACTACAAATTGACAAAATTGATAACCTGTGAAAAACTTTTGACAATTCAAATCCTCCTTTTCATTGGGCTAGAAACTATTATATCCTGTTTTAATGACGTTAAATATTTTCATAGTGTTATGACGCCACTAAAAAGTCGTTTGACGTTACAATAAGAGAGTTAAGGTAGCTTCGATGTAATGGAAATCTTTATTTTCCAGTCAGATTAACCATTATGTAGTTATTTTAAATTTGAATGCTAATTTCATTCCGTAAAATATTTCTGATAAGGAAAATACTATGGTATCAAATCGTACCTTTGACACAAAGTGGAAAATTCAAACATGAATGATACTCGTATACGACTCGCATTTAAAGTATAGCTCTACGAAGAATTCTCTTTGAACCAGTTCTGTGCTGTTTTAGTAAAATGCCAGAAGTAGAAACACGTTTACTATGGCTAAAAAGGACCTCGGATTTTTGACAAGATTCAACTGTAATGCGAGTGATTTTTTTTAATATACTAGTTACTAACCATCACTTACGTTATTGTTAAAGAAGTGTATCTTTAATAATTATTTAATTCATAGAACTAATTACCTGTTACTGAAGAAAAGACACGAAAAAAGTACTGCAGTAAATCTTTACACCCAATGGTACTGAAGGATGAAATAAAGCAAGGTGCAGCCGACCTTAAAATCAACACCGATAAAGAGGTTTTAAAGTAAATGACTATACACATTGCAGACGTAATGTATTCATGGAAATACCTTAAGGCACTTCCGGTCAGACCGCAGAATGCAGGAAGTCCATTAAGTCTCCCATTTCTTCCTCCTCGCTTATGTAATAGTAGGAATGCTAGGAAGTGAATGGGGTAAAAGAGATTAATAGCTATTCTTGAGAAAAGTCACTCAAGAGATAAACTTGACGAAATGTCGAGTGAGGTAAATCGTTTTTGTTTGCGATATGGTAAATGGAGCAGTTATGTTGGCTGTGCCCCGTGAGAAATTGATGTTTATTAATTGATTATAAGGTAAATCGTGTGGTTGTTGATTGCATTACACCTAGTAGGATAACAATGCCATAATTGCTTCCGTAAGGATAAAGGTTTTGGGAAATAAATTGTCTACCTAAGCAACAGAACATAATAGAGCTGTTTATTAAGGATAATCAACCTATCAGTACAGAATGAGAATCACGTTAGGAAAGGGCCATTACTCTCAATTATGAGATAGCATCAAGCATAATAGCATGTAATTATGATATACATTACCTTAATTAGAATATACAGTTAAAAGCACATGATTATTGGAGGAGCCAATAAAACTGCCAGTTGATAGAGCTATA
>NC_051391.1:49352308-49357805 GCF_015228065.2 Penaeus monodon
CTATCACAAAAATAATATTTTTTTTTAAATTAAAGGTGGTTAAAAAATTATTTAAATAATAAAGGTAAATAAAAAAAAAACTATATATTTTAAAATTATTTTTAACCCCTTGTTATATCATATTTTCTATATATTATATTAATTTTTCTTATCTATATTATTATATCAAATCTTTCTTTTTATTATCTATTTTTATATATTTATGTAGATAAAAATGTGTAATAATAAAAAAAGTAATTATATATAATAATAAATAATATATAAAATTATCTAAAACAAGTGGGTTGGTATGAATATATATATATATATAATATAATATATATTATTAATATTATTAATTATATATATATATATATATTTTACACAACAAAATTATATATATATAATATAATTATATATATATTATTTTATATAGATAGAAATTGTAAAAATATGATATGATATATAAGATTATATTGGGTTTTTTTTTGTGTGTTGGCAGCTTTGCCATGTTTTCCTACGCTCTTTTCTTTAAGTGCCCTTTGACATTTAAACCAATCAAAGAGAGGGAGTGGGTTTTTTTGGGCACAGTTTGACCCTTGGCCCTTACGTGAAGTGTGATTTAATTTTCTTCTAATCTTTCTTAACGACTAAATATAATTTCACTCCTGCTTCAGCGTGTCATGTTTTCTAGAGTTTTTTAAAGAAAATTTCTTCCCTTTTTTAAATGAAAAACGTGTTTATATATTTTTTCCCTTCTTTGGTCTTCGGAGTGGCTGAACTGAGTCCTCAAATTTCAGGGTTCAAACCTCACCTGAAAGATTTATGTATTTCATCGGGACCAATTTACCTAAGTTAAAATGTAAAAAGAAGAAAGAAAAAAAAAAAAACCAGAAAATAGGATAAAAATTTTCCCACCCTTTGGCAGAAAAGAGATATCAAGCGTTAGCCGAGGAAAGAGTTGGAGGGAAAAAAAAGGAATTGAAAAGACAAAGGGCCCGAGATGTTCTCGCCTTGCATTTTTCATCGTTGAATAAACAGGAGATTTGCAATTTTAGATAACGAGGGAATCCTTTATCCGCGGATTCGAGAGAGGTAAAAGCTTTTTTAGTGAAAATCCTATGATTATTTGTTTTCTTACCTGGGCCGTTGGTTAGCGAAAACTTCTATACTTTTTAGAGCGTTAAAACATCTCCCTGTAAATAAAAGGGAAACCGTGCAAAAATATACACTTATACACACATTACACAGCTTTTGTGTGTTGTTGTGTGTGTGTGTGTGATTATATATATATATATATATATATATATATATATATTATATATATATATAATATATATTTATATATGTATGTATGTTGTGTAAAATTTTATATTTATAATTAATATATTATAAAAAATATATATATATATTTATATAATATATATTATAAAAAATTTTATATATATATATACTTATATTTTTATTGTGTTTAAAGTGTTTTGTATGTTGGAATTTCACCCACACCCACACAACACCAAACCCCAAACACCACAAACCCACACACCACAAACCCCCACAAACCCCACACCACACACACACCCACCACACAACACACACACCCCCACACACACACACACACACACACATATATTTGTTTATATGTTTTTATATTTTCTATATTATTAATATATATATATAATTAAATAATTATTATATATTATATTTATTACATATATGCTATTATTATATTAGTGGAAAAAGCGGTCACTCAAAAAAAAATTTCAAGTTCGACATGACAATTGTGTTAATGTTGAAATGTTGTTTCACTGTCTGGGTCTTTTGCCTCCTATTTTGACGGCTTCATGTCCTTCGAGGGTTAACAAATTTTTTTTTTAAAATACTAGCATTAAAAAACCGTACGAAACCTCTCGACTTGTGGTGGTGAATCATTCAAGGGGTGGGATGTTTCAGTCATACATTCAGAATATCGTTTTTCATAAGGTTATATAAGCTGGTTGTGGTAAAATGAAAGAACTATTAATGTAAACACTTTTAGTGAAATATAAGTTATACGTTCTGCTATGTTTCTATAAATAGTATTTATACAATATATTCAAATAATTTCTCAATGTAATGTTAAATTATTTTGCAAAACAAAATATACGAATATTGAATGCTAGCAATTTGAAACAATTAAACAACAACAACAAAAAGACATGTATTGTGTAAGTGCAAGGCATGTGCGTGCGTGTAAATACGTATTTGTGTGTGTGTGTGTGTGTGTGTGTGTGTGTGTGTGTGTGTATGTGTTTGTGTGTGTGTCTCTGTCTGTGTGTCTGTGTGTGTGTGAGATAGATAGATAGATAGATAGATAGATAGATAGATAAAATTTGAGGGGAGAGAGAGAGAGAGGAGGGAGGAGGAAGAAGGGAAAGGGAAAAAAGGGAAAAATTCTTTTTTTAGTTGTTGGGCGTCAGCGTTTATATTTGATGGAGAGACAATTTATCAAATCATAATTGCCATCAATTCAAAAGCTTACGATCTTTTAAGAAGTGTGAGAGATAGGTCGGAATCATCCTAAAGTCAGAGCAGTCAAGAAAAAAAGGAAATTCATTGTACAGTAGACAGTGCCTGAATAACTAACTTCACAATATTGCATGAACACTTTTCATCATAACGGCCCCCAATAAGATTTAAGATCTCAAAGAGTAGGTATGATTTTGAGCTCTTGCAGATATTTTAGGAATGAGATTGACTGGGTTGTTGCTATAGACAGGTCTTGAAATGTTTTTTTTTTTTATGTTTCCCGGTGACACACAGGCAGGATATTTCAGTGCATTAAGGGTAAGATGGTATCCTTCCTGCGGCTGAAAATGAAATCGTCAATTACTGTCCAATTTTCTGTCTGTCTCTGTCTCTCTGTCTCTGCCTTTCTTCATTAAAAAGAAAAAAAAAGAGAAAAAGAGAGAGAGAGAAAAAAAATAGATACATAGATAGATAGATAGATAGATAGATAGATAGATAGATAGATATATGCCTTCAGTGATTGTGGCGGGCGAACGGGAGGATGCTCAGATGACCATTTCAGGCAGTCGTGACCACTGATTCGGAGATTATTGATCATTGATTAATACAAGTGTGCGAGGAGTAAAAAAGCAAGGAAAGATAACACAGAAAACCTAACATGGCATAGTCAGAACTGTTCAGAAATATCATTTCGGGCACACACACACACACACACACACACACACACACACACACACACACACACACACACACACACACACACACACACACACACACACACACATACACATATAAACATACATACCTATATATATAATATATATATATATATATATATATATATATATATATATATATATATATATATATATATATATATATACATAGCGAGACAGATAGACAAACGGACGTTAGGTTCATTAGACTGACGAAACTCAACAAGCATCGTAGATATCTATTCAATGAAAAGGAACACATATAATTAAAGAAAATGGGTTAAACATGTGAAGCGTAATATAAAACATGGGAATAAATTTTGTCTGTAGAAAATGGGAAAGACAGGAGTACATAAAATCCATAGGAAGATGATGCTTGGCTTCATCTCCATGGCATATTATTTTTTCTTATGGAAACAATAATTTCAGGTCTTGTTGGTATTTATTTTTGTAAAAGACCTTAAGAAGAATATCCATATTCTTATATGATAGGACTTGGGTAGAAGAATTATGAATTGGTGAATTCTTCACGTTTGTTAGTACCATACCTCTAAACTCGATACCTGCTGACTACTACTGTTATCGACTGCTTTTGCCATACAAGCGTTTTGTGTAGTTCTCTTCGTAAGGAAGTTTCCCTTCAGTTCAATTCCTATGAGTGGTGGCTGCATGCTCTTTTATCTTCTTCTTTTCTGCTTAATGTGGAGACTCTCAGACTCTCTGTGTCTGACTCACTGACTCACTCACTCATTCAATCTCTCTCTCTGTCTCTCTCTCTCTCTCTCTCTCTCTCTCTCTCTCTCTTCTCTCTCTCTCTCTCTCTCTCTCTCTATCTATCTATCTATTTATCTATCTATCTCTCTCTCTGTTTCTCTCTCTCCTTCTTTTTCTTCCCCTTCTTCCTGCGCGTTTCTCTTAGATTAGGAAGAACTCTCTCTAACATGACGCATGGCTAAAGCAAATTTATAATAAGGGACGTGTAAAAATACATCCAAAACGAACACATGTTCCCTAGCGCAAAGCCTCACCCTTGAATCTTACATTCCGAGTCGATCCACGTTTGTCAGGTCTTCCTCCTCCCTGGCCACGTTGGTTCGTTCGGCCACCTGTTCTTCTGGCTGTATTCTGTTATTGATATTCTGTCACACAGGAAGGGTTGGATGAGGGGAGAGGGCGTTACGAACAGGCGAGAGAGAGAGAGAGAGAGAGAGAGAGAGAGAGAGAGAGAGAGAGAAAGGGAAACCGAAAGAGACAGAGACAGAGGCAGACAGTGAAAGAGAGACAGACCGAGACAGAGGCAGAGACAGAATAAGGGCAAAGATAGATAGATAGAGAGAGAGATAGATAGATAGATAGATAGAGAGAGAGAGAGAGAGAGAGAGGAGAGAGAGAGAGAAAGAGAGAGAGAGAGAGAGAGAGAGGGGGAGAAAGGGAAACAGAAAGAGACAGAGACAGAGGCAGCCACTGAAAGAGAGACAGACCGAGACAGAGGCAGAGGCAGAATAAGGGCAAAGATAGATAGATAGATAGATAGATAGATAGATAGATAGAGAGAGAGAGAGAGAGAGAGAGAGAAAGTGAGAAAGAGAGATTTATGTATGTATTTTATACTGAACGCCTTTGATAACGAACTGTGTATGGAGAGTCTTCTACATTTATCTTTATTTTTTACTGTCTGTTATCCGTTTCTCACCTTCTCTTTGTGTGTATGTCTTTACCTTTCTGCCATTGTTTCTGAATATATGTATAAACACACACACACACACACACACACACACACACACACACACACACACACACACACACACACACACACACACACACACGCACACACACTACATTTGTCAATGTTTATGTGGGAGAGAATGAGTGTATGTGCGCATTCGTGTGTGTGTGTGTGTGTGTGTGTGTGTGTGTGTGTGTGTGTGTGTGTGTGTGTGTGTGTGTTGTGTGTGTGTTTGTGTGTGTGTGTTTGTGTGTGTGTGTGTGTGTCAACTTATTTTGTATGCAGTTATTAGTCAAGAAATGCCTGGCAAAATTTTTTTATCTCTCCATATCGTTAGGTTATCTAACCTGCTATCCGAGAGCACTAATGCGTAGATAACTTTACTGCATAATTATACTAGAACTATCTCCGAAGTTTGTTTGCCATGTTAATCTTCTTGCTTTACCTGCGAGACCAGAGCCCCAACAACTGGATTGTTTTCTCTCTTCGCTTTCTTCCTTCTTCATTATTTCTGTGCCCGAAAGTTTGAACTTGAAAAATTTTGTTGATGCCAAACATCTGAAAGCCT
>NC_051391.1:49357905-49370405 GCF_015228065.2 Penaeus monodon
CTATCAAATTCATGCATGTTACCTCTTTTCTAATCCATCGTATCCATTCAGACTCCCTGGAAATTCAACACAAGTTTCTGGTAAGGCTATCAATCATCATGTTACTTTTTTCTATAATGGAGTGCATCATCAATTCTGCAACCTATTCTTTACAGAGTTTGCATTCCAGCTAACTAAAGCAATTGATATATTGCTATGTACCCTGAGAGTTTTCATGACAGTGTATTGAATGTTTTAGTATGTTCTCTTGCAATCTCCATTTTTTTCTGTTCAATCTCATGTAATGCATTAGCTAGATTAACAAAGAGATATATCTTGGACTTTCTATTCCTGTTACCTCCTCGTTCCTACATACACTGAAACGTACAGTGGTCTGGTTTTCATTAACATTTAAATTATATTCTACAGCAATGGAAATACTTTGCAATTCGTGGATTTGAGCTTTATTGTTTGAATTTCCGAGATACGCTGTTTTCGTTATTCTCTCTTTTCATCAATATTTATTATTTTTCTGCAACTTTTGTGGATGTAATCCATTTATTAAGAACATGCTTTCTTCATAATTAAAATTGCATCAATAACTACCAGTGACCACTACAAATTTGACAAAATTTGATAACCTGTGACAACTGTGACAATTCAAATCCTCCTTTTCATTGGGCTAGAAACTATTATATCCTGTTTTAATGACGTTAATATTTTTCATGTGTTATGACGCCACTAAAAATCGATGACGTTACAATAAGAGAGTTAACAGGTAGCTTCGATGTAATGGAAATCTTTATATTTCCAGTCAGATTAACCATTATGTAGTTATTTTAAATTTGAATGCTAATTTCATTCCGTAAAATATTTCTGATAAGGAAATACTATGGTATCAAATCGTACCTTTGACACAAAGTGGAAAATTCAAACATGAATGATACTCGTATACGACTCGCATTTAAAGTTATAGCTCTACGAAGAATTCTCTTTGAACCAGTTCTGTGCTGTTTTAGTAAAATGCCAGAAGTAGAACAACGTTTACTATGGCTACAAAAGGACCTCGGATTTTCGACAAGATTCAACTGTAATGCGAGTGATTTTTAATATACTAGTTACCTAACCATCACTTACGTTATTGTTAAAGAAGTGTATCTTTAATAATTATTTAATTCATAGAACTAATTACCTGTTACTGAAGAAAAGACACGAAAAAAGTACTGCAGTAAATCTATTACACCCATGGTACTGAAGGAATGAAATAAAAGCAAGGTGCAGCCGACCTTAAAATCAACACCGATAAAGAGGTTTTAAAGTAAATGACTATACACATTGCAGACGTAATGTATTCATGGAAATACCTTAAGGCACTTCCGGTCAGACCGCAGAATGCAGGAAGTCCATTAAGTCTCCCATTTCTTCCTCCGTCGCTTATGTAATAGTAAGGAATGCTAGGAAGTGAATGGGGTAAAAGAGATTAATAGCTATTCTTGAGAAAAGTCACTCAAGAGATAAACTTGACGAAATGTCGAGTGAGGTAAATCGTTTTTGTTTGCGATATGGTAAATGGAGCAGTTATGTTGGCTGTGCCCCGTGAGAAATTGATGTTTATTAATTGATTATAAGGTAAATCGTGTGGTTGTTGATTGCATTACACCTAGTAGGATAACAATGCCATAATTGCTTCCGTAAGGATAAAGGTTGGGAAATAAATTGTCTACCTAAGCAACAGAACATAATAGAGCTGTTTATTAAGGATAATCAACCTATCAGTACAGAATGAGAATCACGTTAGGAAAGGGCCATTACTCTCAATTATGAGATAGCATCAAGCATAATAGCATGTAATTATGATATACATTACCTTAATTAGAATATACAGTTAAAAGCACATGATTATTGGAGGAGCCAATAAAACTGCCAGTTGATAGAGCTATACTGACGATTCTGAAAGTGAATTTGAAATATTGATACCGGAAATAATTGTAACTTTGGTGACTTAATATCGGTAGATAGAAAAAAAATTGTGTGCATACGAGCGTGCCTCCTCTCTCTCTCTCTTATATATTACATTATTATTATTATCATTATTATTATCATTGTCATTATCATCATCATCATTATTATGAAAATCTTTAATAATTATGATTATTATTATATATTATTTTTTTATCACTATTATTATCATTAACGTCATTATTATAATTGTGATTATGACTATGATTACTATTGCAGTTACTTCTACTCTTATTCTCATTGTTGTTATCATTTTCATTGTAGCAATAATGATTATTTTATGTCTAATAATCATGACAATAATAAAAAAATATAGTCTTGATGATGATGATGATAATCAGGTAAAGAGAGCGCCTTGATTGGTTCTTCAATCTGCCACATAATGATTTTTCTGCAAGAGCACTTTCATTTTCTCCAGGCAAATGATCATGGATTAACCCAAGACAGATATAATTCTTCAAAAATATTGATGAACATCAGATCATTAGTTAATTATTTACTTTAGTACAATCTAGTGATGAGTCGGACTGGTTCTTCCTTGGCTGTGATACTTTTTATGCTCGCCAAGTATTAATGCAAAGCTCGTCTATTTTTTGCAATTAACTTATTGATGTGGTGCCGCACATGATAGGTGGTTTCCTGTGTGGAATAAAGCTAGAGAATACATGTTATTGTTATTCACTCGTAAAGTACATTTTGACTTTGTATCGAGCTATCTCCCTCCTTTTACATTTGATTTACTACACTTCCTCGGTTTATCAGTGATGTTCCAAAGGCTTAGTTATTTTGATTAGATTTTGCAATTATATAAGATGTGATCCATTAACTCCCCTTTTGCATATATAATTTTAAAATATATGTATATTTTCTTTTCTTTTTTTTCTTTTCTTTTCTTTCTTCTTATTCCGTACTGTTCTTCAAGGGAATTCACTGGCATCCCTTCCTTGATTTTCTTCTGTATAATCTGCACCTTTCCCCACAAGCACACCCAACCCCAACCTATTATCATTTTTTTCTCCCTCTCTTCAATACAATCTCGATAAGCTCCGCCAGTTGGGTACAGGTAATCTAGTTTCTCATAGTAACTGAGGAATGTAAAGAGCGAAATATATTCCAAACTTGACTTCGTTCCCCCGTGGTCGGCGACAGTGGCTCCCTCTCTCCTGTAGGTATTTTGCACAGAGACACCCCCTGCGCCGGCTGCTATTGTGACTCCCCTATTAGCTAGGCCACATAACAATGTCAGCAGCGAAAGGGTGGTCAGAGGGATGCCGCCGTCTTTCCTCCAAGGCTGAGCTCTGGAACTCGCTGTTTTATTGTCTCTCGCTGTAATTACCACCTGTTCGCCCCCCTTAATTTGCCGACCGGACTCGAGAGAACTGAAATGGAATGGAATGTGTGCACATAGGAGTGAGCGTGTGGGTGAATATATTGTCTGCTTTGTGTGTGTGTGTGTGCGTGTGTCTGTGTGTGTGCATATATATATAGATAGAGATGTTTATAAATATAAAAATATCTACATGTATATATATATATATATATATATATATATATATATATATATATATATATATATATAATGTATGTATGTATGTATATATTAGTATATATATATATATATATATATATATATAGATAGATAGATAGATAGATAGATATATATATATATACACACACACACACACACACACACACACACACACACACACACACATATATATATATATATATATATATATATATATATATATATATATATATATATATATATATATGTATACATATATTTAGCCACTGGGTGGGCAAGCCAGCCCAAGTCCAAGCCCGGATGAATAGAGAGAATGATTCCCTAAAAGGTACCACCGGCACTCTCCGTGGAAAGGGACTGGGGACCCTACCACGTACTCACTCCAAGAGCATCACAACATGAAAACTATAATTAAGTATCATGCTGTGACCACGGCGGCTCATACAAGAACCTACCGTTAAAATGAAAGAAAGAAAAAAAAGCATATATACATACACACACACACACACACATACACACACACACACACACACACACACACACACACACACACACACACACACACACACACACACATATATATATATATATATATATATATATATATATATATATATATATATATATATATGTATATATATTTATATATATATATATATATATATATATACATGTATATATGTATATAAAGAGGTGTGTGTATATATATACATATATACATACGTATATATATATGTATGTATGCACACGTTTATGTTTGTTTGTGTGTATATATATATATATATATATATATATATATATATATATATATATATATATATATATGTATATATATATATATATATATATATATATATATATATATATATATATATATATATATATATATACACACGCACATATGTGTGTTAGCATTCAGACTACTAAGTGGAACCCAATTTCAGGGTGAAAAAACGATATATTGCTTGAGAGTTGAGATGCAGGTGTCGTCAAGATGTAGCAAAGGGCAAAGGTCATTCAGTGAGGCAAGGCGGCACTGACAATCAACCACTCACTAACAGATTTGCATATCCGGCAGTGGAATAATAAGCTGTTTAATAATAATAATAATAACAATAATAATGATAATAGTAGTAATTACAATGTTACTATTAACAGTAGTAGTAATGACAATGATGATGATGATGATGAAGATGAAGATGAAGATGTTGATGATGATGATGATGATGATGATGATGATGATGATGATGATGATGATGATGATGATGATGATGATGATGATGATGATGATGATAATAACAACAACAACAACAACAATAACATAATTATGTGTTTGTATGATTATATTTGTGTTTGTTCGTATGTCATATTTCGTGTTACAATCATCCTTCTTCAATATCGTCATGTCGTTAAGCTCGGTCTATTCCAAGTGTCCCTAACTCCCCCCGACATCTTCTCAGTAGCCAGAAGTTCCTTCGTATCAAGTACGGAGTTGTGCGCCAAAGCCGGTGAAACGGCTTTGGACCGGCGAGCTTCGCGTAAACCAACACTCTATCAGCTATTCTGAGTTTCTGTTGACGTGCTGATCTCATTCGTGTCTATATATGTATGTATCTCCCTATCTGCCCGCCTGTCTCTCTCTATATAAGCTAATGAATAATAAACAAAAAAATAAATAAAATATATACACACATACATACATACATAAATATATACAAATATATGTACATAAATGTATGCATACATAAATGCATACATATATGTATACATACATACATACATGCATATATATATATATATATATATATATATATATATATATATATATATATATATATATATATATATATATATATATATATATATACACACACACACACACACACATATATAAAATACCTGCGCTTTGGTTCGAGCACGAGAAAACGACATATCGCCTTGAGAAGTCAATCGCAGGTGTCGTGGAAGGGAAGTCACCGCCGTGGCACAAACCGCGGTTGATTAGGAAGGGCATCCAATCAGGCAACGGTGGCACTGCCGTATAACCTCTCAGTAATGAATTGAGAGAGGCCATGCAGTGGAATGAATGGCTGTTAAAAAAAAAGAAAAAAAAATATATGTTAACGAGAAGACGATAATTTTGATATTTGTATTTTTTTTTAATATGCACATTATAAATATTTCATTGAGTAATACTAATATTAAGTAAACATTTCATTTTTTTTACAGGAGAATCTTGTCGCTCGCTAGAATTTCAATATAGGATAAGCCTTAATTTGATCACATAGCATACCAAAAATCTGTAATGCAATCTATTCAGAGGAATGGAAGCAAGTAGCCAGTGATTTTCTTAGCAGCTGGGATATTCCTATGTGTATTATGGCCATGGATGGAAAACATTTTCTTCTAAGTAAACCGCAAAATACAGGATCTGAGTACTATGATTATAAGGGACAGAACAGTATGATAATGATAGCTCTCGTTGGTGCTCATTACAGATTCATGTATGTTGATGTGGGAGCCGAGGGACGAGCAAGTGATGCAAGTATGTGGGAACGATGTAAATTAGGAGAATATTTAGAAAAGGAAAAGCTACAGGTTCCATCACCTGATCCATTACCATTTACAGATCAGAAAGTTCCAAATGTAATTGTTAGTGATGATGCCTTTCCCACGAAATTTTGGGTATTTCAACAGCCAGTTCACACAAGCCCAACAAATTCTCTCATTTGCAGCAGCAGTTCTCATTTTTTTTTAGAACTAACTCTAGGCAGCCAGTTCAGCAGAAAATTGGAAATAGCAGTAATGGTCTACAGTCCACAGGAATTCAGAGGCTTGCTAATGTTGGTAGACCTGCCAATAAGAAATACCTTCGATGACTACTTCAGTGGCAGAGGTAGAGGTTCTCGGCATGCTGCTGCTGCTGCTGGAAAAGCTGGAAAAGAAAATGAAATCTTATTTTTAATTTTCTTTTTAGAAAATATTATGGCAGTCGAAAGTATATCCCATAGAACATATATTACAATAATATCCTTACAACCTACAATCAATGAATAAACAAATAACATTGAAACATAACTGATAATGGTAAAATACTGTTAAAAAAATATAGCATACAAAAACTATTGACAATATTCATGATTCCTTGGAAATCACTTGTAGATTAAACACAGAAAGAAATTGTTCTGTTTAACTTTCTAAACAATTTCACGATGTTTGAGTCCTCATCAGAAGCAAGGTGATTCATTAGTAACACCACTGCCTCAGTAGCCATATCAAAGCAGATTTTCAGACTTGACTGTGTAGTCCATGTCTGTTCCATTTTGTCAATGGCCTTTGCCATTATTTTATCGAGTGGATCACTGCTTATTTTCTTCTTTCCCTTTTTTCACTGGTGGGTTTCCAGTATAACGAGGAGTAGCTACAAGTGTTCCCACAACGACTCCTTCGGTTATATCAGGCTGAGGGGAAGAATTAATCAAAGAGGAGATTGGTGAAATTATTATTACACATTCATGGACAAGATCCTTGACGGTTGCCTCGAATACCACTTCCTCACTTGTTTTTTTCTGAAAAATAAATAAAATGCACTGTTAAGGCTTACATTGTTTGAATAAATCAAGCACAAAGACTTTCAATGAGTTACATTTTATCTCACAATCTTTTTAAAAGAAAGCATTTGGAAAAGACATTGATTGATATTATATATTGTTGTTAAAATATTTTATGTGGAGACAATATGTGTTAATGATAACAATAAAACTTTAAACACACATTCAGCAATGCTTATCAATTCATCTGGGTGTATGAAACTTGACTCTGAAGGGCAGTTATCATACACTGACTGCATAAAGGAACACGCCGTGATTTTTTTTTTTTTTTTTTTTTTACTTGCGGTGTTTTCTAATAGCGACTGGTACTTGTTCCTAACATCACCTACAAATGGTTCAGGAATGACTAAATTACAAACATCAGAAAACTTTTTGAGTATAGATGATAAATATATAAAGAACTAGGGCTTAAGGAATGACATTCAGTTCAATGTCAAAGACTAAACAATTCCGAAATTTGATTAAAATGGTTAACCTGTATTTTTAAGGGTGACCTCAAAAATGTATTAACTAGAAAAATGAAAGAATGCATACTTAAATTATGAGAGCGGAAAAAAATGTCATAATGAAAGTTGTAACTTTGACATTGCTCTTAAGGGCCATGCAATAAGCCCTAAAAAGCACAAAATAATACGAATTCCTTACTAAAAACCACATACTCACAAAATTAGAAAAACAAATGTTTCTGCTTATATATATAATTAAAAGTTGTTCGGAAAATATTGTTTTTGATATGTGCTGATTTTCAAAATGTGTTAATTTATACCCCAATAGAATTTTTGGTTGCGTTTATGAATGGCTGTGTAATACAATTATGTAAATTCATAGGGTATGCTAAATATACATGTGGAAGTTACATTAGTATAGGAAAAACTAGCCTTAAGTAATTCAGTTCCCTAATACATATGTAATTCATATTCTAAATAATCATGTATATAACTGAATTAATAAGGATCGAATCAGTTGGTTTTGAATTTTGTTAGTTTACCAAATTTGTCAGTATTTTAATAAAAACGTTAAGTAAGCAGTTTATACATGAAATACAAAGTCTGTTCACTGATTGTGTTAGAATGCGTAAAGTCTAGCAAAACAAAAAAGAAATTGACATCTCACAAGAAATGCTATGTACTCAAGTTAAACCTCTATAATGCAAACTCTCAAAACAAATTCCAAAAACCAACTAATAGGTTAGTCCTAAATAAATTATAAAGTAGACCAACATTATATAAAATCAATAACATTAATCTGTTCATAAAAGAACAAGTTAATTATATTACCTGCAGCCAGTCCAAGAAACTGTGGATATATCTTCTCAAACAGGGTCTGTTTCAAAGTTTTTTTTTCTATCTTTCTTTTTTCTGCAGTAAAATGGATGCTTGATGTTCCAAAAACACTTCAAGCCTTCTTTCCATTTTTTCCTTATCCCCACCTGCTTCCTTCTCTCTCACCCTTGCTGCTCCTCCTCCTCCCCTCTCTCTCCCATTCGTTCACCCTTGCTGCTCTTCCTCCTCTCTCTCTCTCTCTCTCTCTCCCGCTCGTTCACCATTGATGCTCTTTCTTCTCTCTCTCTCTCTCTCTCTCTCTCTCACTCACTCACTCACTCACTCACTCACTCACTCACTCACTCACTCACTCTCTCTCACTCTCTCTCTCTCCTCTCTCTCTCTCTCTCTCTCTCTCTCTCTCTCTCTCTCTCTCTCTCACTCTCTCTCACTCTCTCTCTCTCTCTCAAAGACACACACACACACATACACACCTATGTATATTGCTTTTAGTTTTTCCCTTCCTTAATTTCTCCTTTCTGTTCATATTTCTGTTCTACAAAAAATAGCATCTATGTTCATGGTTTTAACTTTTCCTTTATGAAAGCCTAGCAAAAATTCAAGTTTTTAGAAATATTTATCTGTTTTTCCTTTCTATACACTGTTGCCCTACCCTTCATTCTACTCCTCCCCCCCCCCTTTTGCAATACTCTTGCCCTTTATTCTATGGGACTCATACTATAGATCAACCCCACTATACTAGCCTTTCTCTTGACTATTCTTTATCTCTATCTGCCCTCATCCCTGATCTCTCCCTACTTTCCTTTATTCAAACAATTATTTCTGCGTCGCTACTACCCTAATAGAACCCTTAACCCTATATCCGGTCCTTAGCCCTGGCCAACAGGAATTCGTATGATCTTGGAGGAACCACAGCAGACGGATCGCTCGATTCTTCCATACATTTATTTTATATTTTCCTATGTACACGCCTCTCCTGTTATATAGGCGTAAATTATGTACAAATGTATAGTTCAGAATAAGAATAAGAATAAGAAGATAGCTTTGTTTACTTATTGATCTCGGGCATTTTAGAACCGCGGAACTTCATGATACCGAACTGCCGCTTAGTTTTACACTTTTTACTTTCGTGTTGTATCAGAATTTTATGCGAGTTCTGTTTTTTAGTTTCAATTTCTAGTTGTTCTATTTTTAGTGATACAAAGCCAATTCAGTTTTTATGTGTTCTTTTAGTTAATAATTATAAATGTTTCTTGGCATATTATTACTACTCTTTCTCAGGACAGATTTGATGAATTTTAGTATCTTTATTTTAAGCAAGATGATTAGTATTGTCCTTTTTTTGTGTTCGTCTTTGAGCGTTTATACGGTATCTTTTTGATGCTCAGTGTTATACCATAAATATTTGTATCTGCAATTTCATTAATTTTATTATTCTTTTTTTTTCTTATTTTTTATTCATATATATTTTTTGTTTATTTATTTATTTTTATTATCTTTTTTGGATAGTTGATGTTTTTAACTTTGTAATAACCATTATCTGTTGCTGTGTAAATACTGTATTTCCTGTGTAAATATACTTAAACACAAAGTTGATTTGCGCCTTGTCTCCTCTCCCGCCTATAAGGGAGACATTTTCTCTCTCTCTCTCTCTCTCTCTATCTCTAAGACACACACACACACACACACACACACACACACACACACACACACACACACACACACACCTATACATATTGCTTTTAGTGTTTCCCTTCCTTAATTTCTCCTTTCTGTTCATATTTCTGTTCTACAAAAAAAAAATAGCATCTATGTTCATGGTTTTAACTTTTCCTTTATGAAAGCCTAGCAAAAATTCAAGTTTTTAGAAATATTTATCTGTTTTTCCTTTCTATACACTGTTGCCCTACCCTTCATTCTTCTCCTCCCCCCCCCCCTTTTTTTTGCATTACTCTTGCCCTTTATTCTATGGGACTCATACTATAGATCAACCCCACTATACTAGCCTTTCTCTTGACTATTCTTTATCTCTATCTGCCCTCATCCCTGATCTCTCCCTACTTTCCTTTATTCAAACCATTATTTCTGCGTCGCTACTACCCTAATAGAACCCTTAACCCTATATCCGGTCCTTATCCCTGGCCAACAGGAATTCGTATGATCTTGGAGGAGCCACAGCAGACGGATCG
This sequence comes from Penaeus monodon, assembly GCF_015228065.2. Lineage (NCBI taxonomy): Eukaryota > Metazoa > Arthropoda > Malacostraca > Decapoda > Penaeidae > Penaeus > Penaeus monodon. Next base: position 49,368,515 of record NC_051391.1, read on the forward strand.
CTCGATTCTTCCATACATTTATTTTATATTTTCCTATGTACACGCCTCTCCTGTTATATAGGCGCAAATTATGTACAAATGTATAGTTCAGAATAAGAATAAGAATAAGAAGATAGCTTTGTTTACTTATTGATTTCGGGCATTTTAGAACCGCGGAACTTCATGATACCGAACTGCCGCTTAGTTTTACACTTTTTACTTTCGTGTTGTATCAGGATTTTATGCGAGTTCTGTTTTTTAGTTTTAATTTCTAGTTGTTCTATTTTTAGTGATACAAAGCCAATTCAGTTTTTATGTTCTTTTAGTTAATAATTATAAATGTTTCTTGGCATATTATTACTACTCTTTCTCAGGACAGATTTGATGAATTTTAGTATCTTTATTTTAAGCAGATGATTAGTATTGTCCTTTTTTTGTGTTCGTCTTTGAGCGTTTATACGGTATCTTTTTGATGCTCAGTGTTATACCATAAATATTTGTATCTGCAATTTCATTACTTTTATTATTCTTTTTTTTCTTATTTTTTATTCATATATATTTTTTGTTTATTTATTTATTTTTATTATCTTTTTTGGATAGTTGATGTTTTTAACTTTGTAATAACCATTATCTGTTGCTGTGTAAATACTGTATTTCCTGTGTAAATATACTTAAACAGAAAGTTGATTTACGCCTTGTCTCCTCTCCTGCCTAAAAGGGAGACATTTTGTCTAAATAAAGTGTGTCAAGTCGAACGTGTGTTTGTGTGCTACTCCCCATGGATCCTGCTGTGATTTACTGACGGAATGGAACAAGAAAGGTTTATCTGAGCCTTTTTCTTGCCAGTGTCAGAAGAAGCAGGGCATGCAAAATTTAGTTTTTATTGGGCAGTGAGATATATATATATATATATATATATATATATATATATATATATATATATATATATATATTTATATATATATTTATATTTATATATATACATATATATAAGTACTTATACTGCTACCTCGGACACCCCATTCTTCTCATTAGGGCTTTTAAGGGATTTTTATTTCACTTTTTTTGTGCTTTGTTTTATGAAGTAAGCAGGGCCCACCTACCCTTATACCTTTTATCCCGCTTCACGGGGCATCGCCACTTTGACGGTGTGACAAAAGGGCTCCTCCCACGGACACCTTACACTTACTTTCTCCAGGAAAAAGTTAATTGCTTCAGAATTCCACATTTCGAATATTTACGGGATCGAACAACATTTGTCAGTTAAATTAGAATCCATGGCCTGTACTTTCGTTTTTACTTTTTTTCGAATTCTAGTTTAAATACACATATAAGTGTTGATATAATAATACATTAATGTAATTCCGAATCATTAAAAATAGTTAAAGAGAGAGATTCATATATAATATATATATATATATATATATATATATATATATATATATATATATATATATATATACATATATATATATATACATATATATATATATATATATATATATATATATATATATATATATATACATACAAGCATGTATGTATATACGTATCTTTATCTATCTATATATATACATATACACACAAGCATGTATGTATGTACGTATCTTTATCTATCTGTCTACCTATCTATCTATCTATCTATCTATCTATATATATATATATATATATATATATATATATATATATATATATATATATATATATATATATATGAATATATATATGAATATATATATGAATATATATATATATATATATATATATATATATATATATATATATATATATATAGTAATACTATCAAGATAAATTAGATTCCCTCCCTTCCCTTCCTTATAAGGGGACACACACGGAATCAAGCGTCAAATCCTTTAGCTTAGCGAAGGATTGAGCACGCAATTTCTTGAAC
>NC_051391.1:49400405-49410405 GCF_015228065.2 Penaeus monodon
ATAATAATAATAATAATAATAATAATAATAATAATAATAATAATAATAATAATAACAAATAATAATAATAATGATAAAAAATAATAACAATACAAAAGCGTCGCGGGGCATAAAAAAGTAAAATGGACTATCGCGGAGACAGTAGCTAATGTTAACCAGACCACGTAATGGGTATTAGTGCACTATGCCATATGTACAGCATGCAGTTTCTGAGACTAAGCTTAATTCTCACCATCACTGCCTTTAGTATAAGCCACTGGAGTCCCATAGACATACTTACTACGTACTTCGTTGTAGAAAGATTGCATATTGTCTGTCAAATAACACTCTTATAGAACATAACCTGTAGGATAATAGAAAATAAGGAAAAGCGTAATGCAACTGAACTGATTTTCTGTATTCATTACATTATGGCACTAGTCTGGCAACGCCGCCCTTACAGTGGGAAAAAATCAACTGGAAAGTCATGGGAATGGCAGATATCTTTCCCTCTTTCTTTCAAATGTATCAAAGTTTTAGCATAGTTTTGCATGTCTTTTTCCTAAGGACGTAGGAAAGAATTTTTCCAACGGTCATCTCTTGTTATGTATTTTGATTTTCATATACATTTGTCTTCAAAATGGTATGATTAGTAAATAATATACTGCATTAGCGCATACATACTGAATACTGAATGCGCATAAAGCATACATAGTTGCATATATATATATATATATATATATATATATATATATATATATATATATATATATATATATATATATATATATATATATATATATATATATATATATATATATATATATATATATATATATATATATATATGGGGCCGCGGTGGCCGAATGGTTAGAGCGTCGGACTCAAGACTGTCACGACGGCAATCTGAGTTCGAGGGTTCGAGTCACCGACCGCCGCGTTGTTTCCCTTAGGCAAGGAACTTCACCTCGATTGCCTGCCTAGCCACTGGGGGACCAAGTCAGCCCAAGTCAGTGCCGGGTAAATAGAGATGGTGACTCGATAAAAAAACACCGGGCGGAAGGCAATGGCAAACCACCGCTCTAAATTGCCAAGAAAAATCATGGAAGCACATGATCGTCAAGGCTGCGGTGGCCGAATGGTTAGAGCGTCGGACTCAAAACTGTCACGACGGCAATCTGAGTTCGAGGGTTCGAGTCACCGACCGCCGCGTTGTTTCCCTTGGGCAAGGAACTTCACCTCGATTGCCTGCCTAGCCACTGGGTGGCCAAGCCAGCTCAAGTCAGTGCTGGTCCCAAGCCCGGATAAAATAAGAGAGAATGTTACCTAAAAAGGTAACACCGGCACTCTCCGTGGAAAGGAACTGGGGACCCTACCACGTACTCACTCCAAGAGCATCACAACGTGAAAACTGCAATTGAGTATCATGCTGTGACCACGGCGGCTCAGACATGAACCTACCGTTAAATGATGATGATACATATATATATATATATATATATATATATATATATATATATATATATATATATATATGTGTGTGTGTGTGTGTGTGTGTGTGTGTGTGTGTGTTATATATATATATATATATATATATATATATATATATATATATATATATATATATATATATATATATATATAAATTACAATAAAAGGTATTTTAAATAAGGTCGGCAATATGGCATAACTGCCGGTGTCATGTAGGCGTAATGTATAAGCGATGACCTTGTACGGAAGTAGAAGGTCAGGCAGTGTGAATAAATTAAACCGGTATCTTTCCTTTATTTTGGGGGGGAGAGCTTGCAGTTTGCACACTGTTCTGTGAATAGATTTGTTTCAAGTCTCTATCTCTCTTTCAGATCCCTCATCTTGGATTTGCAACCATAATCCGTCTCACATTTAATGATCTAATTACTGGCATTATATCTGCTTCTGTAATAATGTCCTTGGCTTTGTTTCTCCCTAGTCGTGTCTATATATAAATCTCTTTTTTCTCTTATTCCCTTGCTGCTTATTCTCTTTACGCATCATATATCTACCTCCTTTCATCATTTTTATTTGGTCTATCATGCATTGCTGTATTATACGTCACATCCACCGAGCTGCCAGTGACAAGGCTGAGGGCGTAAGCATCACATCCAGGCGGATGTGGGTGAAATGGAGGATGTTGACCTTTGACCTTTGACCTTCATAACTCCTTGACATTCTGAATCTTGTGTTTCGCGCTTCAAATTTGCGGTTCGTAAAATGTGCGCTTTAAAGAAAAAACGTGTTTACCGTGAATTCATGTTTTTTTTTTTAATGATCCTGTCATTTATTTTGTGTTTATTTCTAATCGTGTTGTATCCCTCTCATTATTATACACTATTACCACCATTTCATATATTCTCGTATCTTCAAGTGACTTGTTCATGGACACTTTTTAAGTATGTTTCTCAGGAACATTTAGGATGGATTTCTGTGTTTGCTTCCCCATGGGAGAAGGAACGAGTCTATTAGAATTTGTGGGGAAGGCTCGGTGGCTAGCTCGAGGCGCACGAATGCTTACCTTTACAAACTCTTTTCACGTTCACGGGAAAATTACTTTTAAAGAAAAGAGGTTATAGTAAATTCAGAAGGATTTTTTTTACTGTGACAATAAGAGAGAAAAATGAAAAGAAACGAGAATATATGGACAGAAAGAGAAGGGAGATTTACAGAAGAAAGAGAGAGAGAGAAAAAAAAAATCTTGGAATAAACGAAAGACAATTTTTGTTTTCTTGAAGTCTAATGGAAACAAGAGTTGCAATAACAACAATAATGATAATAATGAAAATAATAACGATAAAAACAAAACTAATGATGAAATAAAGATAATAAAGATAATGATAATGATAATAATACTAAAAATATTAAGAGTAGTGATAACAGTAATAGGGATAACAATGATGAAATTTTTGACAACAAAACCACAACAGTAATGATGACAATAGTTATAATGAAAACAATAATAATACTTGTAATTACAATGATAAGCATAATATTTATATCTGATGCTAAAAATATAAAAATAGATATTAATATGATAAGAATAATACCAATATTGGTAATGATATTGATAACTATAAGAATGATATAAATGTGATAGTAGTATTGATAATAATAAAGAGAAAAATAGCGATAACAATAATAATAATGATAATTATAATAATAATGATAATATGATAACAGTTATAATGATAATGGTGATAAAAGTGATAAAGATAATAATGGTAGAGATAATGGTAAAGATCACAGTAAAAGTAACAATGATAGTAAAAATAATGGTTACTAGTAATAGTAACAGGGATGGTAATAATAATAAAGATAACAATTACTGCGAGTATGATAATGACAATAAAGGTATTAATAACAGCATCTTCAATAACAATGATAGTAATGATAAGAAGTAAGAAGGATAATAATAATAATGCCAATAATAATAATAAAAATAATGATGATAATGTTGATAATAATGATAACGATTGTGCAATTACTACTACTACTACTACTACTACTAATAATAATAATAATAATAATAATAATGATAATGATAATAATAATAATAATAATAATAATAATAATAATAATAATAATAATAATAATAATAATGCGAATGAATAATGCTGCCGATAATGATGGTTAATAATGATGATGATCAAGATAATGTTAATAATAATAATCATAACGATATTCATGAAACAACAGCAACAGTAACAATAAGAATAATAAAGATAATAGTAATGATTATAGCAATAGAAGAAAATAATGTCAATAATAAAAGTAATGATAATGATGATAACAATAATACCAATAATAACAATAATAATAATATAAAAAGTATAATAATAACAGTAACTATTACAATGATAAAAAACATTCATAATTCTGATAATAAAATAATGATATAATATCAAGAGGAAAACAACAAGAAAACAACAACAATAACAATGATAATGAAAGTGGTGATTTTGATGATTATAATGTTAATGATGATGGTGATATTTATGATGATAACAACAATGAAAAGGAATATGTTAACATAATAAGAATAAGAAGCAAAACAGAACAAAATAAATAATAGTCACAAACATAATATTATTCATAATAAATACTATTATCAATAATAAGCATAATGTTGATAATGATATCAGTAGATCAAACACAAACAATAATTCTACTGTTACTACAGCTACCACTACTATTATTATTACTACAACTACTATTACTTCTATCACTTCTTCTACTACTAATACTGCCACTATTACTACTACTACTAAAGATAATAATAAAAATTATGGGTCATGCCACGTCTAGCAGCCACGTCCTCTTTGGTTACCCTCAGTCATCTTGCGAACTGACTTGTTGACACCAGACATCTTGCGAACTGACTTGTGGACACCAGACATCTCCCGACCTGAGTTGTTGGTATAAGACATCACGTGACCTGAGTTGTTGGCATCAAGCATCTCGCGACCTGACTTGTTGGCAACAGACATTTCGCGACCTGAATTATTGGCATCAGGAATCTCGCGACCTGACTTGTTGGCACAGGACATTTCACGACCTGACTTCCTGGCACGGAACATCTCGCGGCTACATCATTGGTCCGTCAGACAGGCTTCCCTTGTTCGGAATTCCTGAACACACTCCCAATCTAACTGATTAGGGTCCGGGATCTGGAACATCACGCAAATACTGAGTTAGTCGCAGAAACTAGATTTACTTCAGTATATGAATAATGACGGATATAATATTACTACTACTGAAAATAATATTGATTATGATGATAATGTTAATGGTAGTGATGATAATAACAATAATCATACTAATAAGAGGAATTATAATAATAATGGTAACAGTAATGGTGATAAAAGCAGTAATAATGGTAATAGTATCTAATGGTAATATAATGATGATAGCAACAAGAATACTACTACTATTGATAATATTAATGATTATGATGATAAAAAATAACAGAAATAACAACAGTGATAATAGTAGTGACAGTAACAATGATAACAACAATTGGTAATACACTGATGTTTGAGTTTTGTTTTCCGTCCAATCGCTATCTAGGTAAGTTTATAACGCATTACAAAAACATAACTGTGACTGCGGATATATCACATTCCATTAAATAAAAAAAGAAAATGTCACTACAGTCTTCTTAGCGTCCTGGACCTACCGAAAGGGTTGCCATCATCTTCCGTGTTGTGCTGACTACTTGGCCCACCAACTACGTCAACATCGCCATCGACAGATATTTTGCCGTTTAAGACCTTAGTTTTTTGGGACGCGTTTAAATTAAAAAAATTAATTCATAAACCCAGGGGGGGAATGGGGGGTTCCCCGGGACGGGGTCAGCTAAAAACAGGCATTTATCCTGCGACCCCTTCGGAGCATGGGGGTTCGTTGTGGGCCCTACAGAAACCCCGGGGAAACCCATTTTTTCCCCCTCCTCACATAAGCATGGTTAGCGAATATACTTATCATCAGGGAGGGAACGGGATTAAGGAAGCGAAGAAGGTGGGGGAGGCTAAAGAGGAATAGGAGGGAGATGGAACTGGGCAGATGTAGGGATTTAAGTAAGAGGGAAGAAATGGATATAAGGGAGATTCGGGCGAGAGAGGGGGAGGCAGAGCGGGGAAGGGAAGGGGTAGAGAGAGAGAGAAGGAAAGTAGGAGAGAGGGAACCAGAAGTAGAAGGAGGATGGAAAAGAGGGGGGGAAAAAGGGGAAATATTAAATTTTCCAGAAAACAGCCCTTATTCCAAAACAATCAATATAATCACGGTAAAAACTTTTAAATAAAATGGGGTTTTTTTCCTTCAAAAACCCATTAATTGGGCCATCGAAATTTTGTTTTTGTTATTGTTATTATTATTATTATTATTATTATTATTATTATTATTATTATTATTATTATTATCATTATTATTATTATTTTTAAATTATTATTGTTGTTGTTGTTGTTGTTGTTATTATTGTCGTTATTTATTTATTTATTTATTTATTTATTTACTGTGAGCAGATGTAAAAAAGTTAAAGTAGAATGTATTGATATTGATGAGAGGAATAAAAAAGTCACTAAAACCATCACCAACAATATTGATAGTGCTAAAAATAAATCACTAACTACCACGCCAACAGCAGCAACAGGAGTAAACAATTATTATAACGATGCCAATCTATGATACCTTTTGGGATGAATATGACTTGATAATAACAACAGTAATAATGAAAATAGAATAACAGTATTAATAAGAACAAAGAGGTGGCCCCAAAGAGTGAACATTTAAAAATAACTCACGGATGAGAAAACCCAAAAACCCTTTAAAATGCCCGTAGGAAGGATGAAAAAAGAAAAAATTAAAAGCAAATCTGATCCTTTTGTCTCTAAAACTCCCCTTTTTTCACTCGATCCTCTTTTAACCTTTATTCTGAAACAAGGGTAATAGTTGACAATCTGATTCTGAGATCGGGTTTTGTTGTGAGGTTGTACAAAAGGATTACAGGAAGAATTACTTGTATTTTTTTTCTCCCGTCTCTTCAGGGATTTTTTTTTATCGACGACTCGGGTGATAGAATTTGAAAAGGGTTTCTTTGCCTTTTAAAATTTCTCGACTATTTTGTTTTTTCCTTCCCTGTGATTTCTCCTATCTGTATTTGTGATGTCTATCCTAAGTCAGGAAAGAGGGAAAGAAAATTAATGGAATTTTCCCACATTTTTTAGAAATGAAATTATTTCCCCCGCCCTTTAGATAGCAGACCCCTTTTGGGGGAGGCGGGTCAAAGAAAACTCGGCAAAATTTTTATCCAAAAGGGTAAATTTCTCCCTTCGTTAGATTCGATATAACGTCGTTTTCCCAAATTCTCTCTATTTTTTTCTATTCATAACCACCCATAATTTCATATTTAAAATTTCAAACTTTCTCAGAGGAAACAGAAAATTAATGAAGAGGAAGGAAGAAAGCGAAGAGAGAAAACAATCCAGTTGTTGGGGCTCTGGTCTCGCAGGTAAAGCAAGAAGATTAACATGGCAAACAAACTTCGGAGTTTAGTTCTTTTAAATTATGCAGTAAAGTTATCAAAGCATTAGTGCTTCGGATAGCGGGTTAGAAAAACCTAACGATATGGAGAGATAAAAAAATTTTTTTTTGCCAGGCTTTTCCTTTGATTTAAAAAACGATACAAAAAAAGTTGACACACACAAAACACACACAAACACAACCAACAAAAAACCACAAAAACACACACACCCACACACCCACCCCCAACACACACAAAACCACACACAAAACACACACAAAACCGAATGCGCAAACACCCCTTCTCCCCCACAAAAACATTGACAAATGTAGGGTTTTGTGGTGTTTTGGTGTGTGTGTGTTTGTGTGTGTGTGAGTGAGTGTGTGTGTTTGTGTTGTGTGTGGGGTGTGTGTGGGGTTGTATACAATTTCAAAAACCAAGGGGCAAAAGGAAAAAAGACATACACACAAAAAAGAAGGTGAAAAACGGATAACAGACGAAAAAAATAAAGAAAAAAGGTTAGAAATTTCTCCATAACAGTTCGTTATAAAAGGCGTTCAGTATAAAAAAACATACAAAATCTCTTTTTTCTCACTTTCCTCCTCTCTCTCTCCTCTCTCCCCTCTACAAATCTATCTATCAAATCTATCTACTATCATTTTTCCCCTTATTCCCCTTTTCCTCGGTCTCGGTCTGTTTTCTTTTCAGGGGCCTTGCCTCTGTCTCTGTCTCTTTCTGTTTCCCTTTCCCCCCCTCCTCCCTTCTCTCTCTCCCCTTTTTTCCTCTCTCCTCTCTCTCCTCTCTCTTCTCTCTCCCCTCTCCCCTTTTCCTCTTCTCTCTCCTCTCTCTTCTATCTATTATCTACTCTCTCTCTACCCTACTATCTTCCCCTTATTCTGTCTCTGCCTCTGTCTCGGTCTGCCCTCCTTTTCACTGCTCCTCGTCTCTGTCTTTTGGGTTTCCCTTTTCTTTCTCTCTCTCCCCTCTTCTCTCTCTCCCTCTCTCTCTCTCTTCGCCTTTTTCGAAAACGCCCTCCCCCCTCACCCAACCCCTTTTCCTGTTGACAAAATATCAAAAAAACGAATACCCCCGAAAAAACAGGGGCCGAACAAACCCAAAACGTGGCCGGGGAGGGGGAAACCTAAACAAACGGGGATCGACTGGGAATTAAAAATTAAAGGGGTGGGGCTTTGCGCTGGGGCCCTTTTTTTTTTGGTTTTTCCGTTTTTTAAAATTTTTTACCAACCCCCTTATTTTAAAATTTTTCCTTTAAAGGCCCAGGGGTGGGGGGGTTAAGAGAGGGGTTTTTAATTCAAAGAGAAACGGAGGAAAGAAGGGGAAGAAAAAGAAAGGAGGGGGAAAAGGGAAACAGAGAGAGAGGAAAGGGAAGAAAAAGATAGTTTGGAATAAGGATAAAGAGAGAGACCGAAAGGGGACAAGGAGAATTGGGAAAAAAGGGGGGAAGAAGAAAAAGAGAGGGGGAAAGGAAAAATAAAGGGAAAGAAGAAAACAAAAAAAGGAGGAAAAGAGCGAAAAAAGAGAGGACAGGGGGAGGACCAAAAAGGGGGGAAAAAGTAAATTCATAACCCAACCACAAAAGTTGGGAATTTTTCCAATTTTTAACAAAAAAAAGAAAAAGATAAAAAGCCATCAGAAAAAATTCCATGGAAATTTAAACAAGCAACTTCCTTAAAGACCCCCCCAACTCCCAAAAAAAACCCTTGTTTTTTTCCCCCAAACATTTTTAATTTAACCGTTTTTCCCAAAAGGGTTCCTTTTCAGGAATGTACAAAAAAAACGTAAAGTTTCCCAATAATAACCCCTTTTCCCCCCGTCCCTATTATATAAAAATATATATTTTTTAAAGGGTTTTTTAATTTTAAAAAATAAATAAAAAAGGGAAATTATTTTTTTAAAAGGAAAATTTTGTGGGTGGGGGTTTTTTTGGTTTTGTTTGTTTTTTTTTTTGGGGTTTTTTTCCCAATGTTTTTAAAAATTCCCGCCTTTCCATTTTAAAATTTTTCTTTTTAATATTTTTTTTTTTTTATTGAAAGAAATTACAATGTTTAATTTTTCCGTCAGTCAATGCCAAAAAAAGCCCTTTGACTTTTCCTGTTCGCAGAAATTTATAATATTTTAAAATCACCTATTTAATTATTATTATTATTATTATTATTTTTTTTTTTTTTGTTTTTTTTTTTTTTTTTTTTCCCTTTTTTTTAAAGGGAAGGGGGAGGTTGGAATTTTAAACTTTTTCTTTTTTGCCCAAAAAGGAAAAATTTTACATTTTACAAAAATCCATTTATTTTCTTTTACTTTCCTTCTTTTTCCCTTTTTTAAACATTTGAAAAAACCCAAGACCCTTTTAATCTGTCCGGGGTCCCCTCCCTGTGGTCACCAGTTCCCCCGCGGGAAAACATAAAAAAAAAAAAAAAAAAAAAAAAAAAAAAAAAAAAAAAAAAAAAAAAACATTTTTTTTTCCCCCCTAAACCAAATTTTCTTTTTTTTTAAAAATTTTTCAAAACCCAAAAAAACAAACCAAAAAATTTTGGACTTAAAATTTTTTTGGGGGGGCCCTTTATTAATGAAAATTGGTTTTCACCGCAAAAATTTAAAAAAAAACATTTAAAGGCCTGTCATAGCAAAAACCGTTTTTTTTTTCCCCTTTTTTAAATTTTATCCCGATTTTAAAAATTTTTCCTCCCCTATCTTTAAATTTTTAAAAAAATTTTAAAATTTTAAGGGGCCCTTTTGTTTGAAAAATTGTTTTTTTCCCAAAAAATTTGTGGAATTGACGGCCCCAATTTAAAAAAAAAATTTTTCCCCTTTTTTTTTTTCCTCCTTTTTCCCTTTTTTTTTGTTTCCCCTTCCTCCCCTTCTTTTTTTCCCTCCCTTTTGTTTTGGTTTTTTTGATTTTTTCTTTTCCTCTAAAAAACTTTCCCCCCTTTCCTTTTCCTTGTTTTCCCTCTC
>NC_051391.1:49420405-49430405 GCF_015228065.2 Penaeus monodon
TCGGATGAGAGGGGCCCCCCGTTTCCACTGATAGCCCGCAGGCTGATAGAGAAAAGTAGTGGTCTACTTAATCAATGTTGTAGTCCTGTTGCCCAAAAACATCCATAGATCCCCCCAACCGCGGGAAAATTACAAAAAGAATAAGGGTTTTTTATACATTTTTAAAACCCGCCACATATGTGGGTTCTTATATATATATTACTGAAAACCCTTTTAAACAAATTTTTGTTTTGTATGTTTCTAACCCTTTATGCCAAAATGAACACTCCCCCAACCAATCAGAGCAGTGATACCCCCCCCCAACCAATTAGGCAAATGATACCCTCCGGCTAAAAAAACCCAAACAAGTGCGATAAAAATGCAGACGTTTTAAGAACATCTCGTTATAGGATATATATTTTTATAAATCACGAATGTAAACATATGTCCCCCTTCAATTAAAAATCACATTAAAAGGGTACATAATAGACTGCATACATGAATAACATGTTCACCCTATGTGGGGAAAATATGCCCATAAATAGTTTTTTAGTCTCGAAACTACATGTGTCCGATAATTTATGCTGATTGTCTCTTCTCTTCTCATTTTCCCTCTTTTCTCTCTCTCTCTTTCTCTCTCCCCTCTTATATATAATATTTTTATATATATTATAAAAATATTTTATATATATATAAGTATAAATATATTATGTATATATATATATATATATATATTATATATATATGTATATATTTTAATAGAAGATGATTTGGGTAGATAGAAAAATAATAGATAGATAGAAAATAGATAGTAGATTGAATAATATAGATAAAGATATTCAAGCCCTCGGGGTTGAATATCCCTTTTAAAAAATTTCCCATATCAGTATAATGTACCTTACCACTCAAAAAATCAAAGGAAAATTGTATGTCTTGATTTATTGTTAATTTTTAGGCATTAAAAAAGTAATTGCATTTGACGACTAGAATTTTCCAATTGGGTGGGATTCGAACTCTTTTGGGGAAAAAGAAGCTAAATTCAAGCAATGCTTTATTTTTTCCCTGTAAAAAACATTTGGGTGTAAAAATCATGGGGAGGGAGCGGGAGTGGAAGAGAGAAAAGGAGAGAAGGGGAAGAGAGAGAGAGGAGAGAGAGAGAGAGAGAGAGAGAGAGAGAGAGGAGGGGAAGAGAGAGAGAGAAAGAATTAGAGAGAGGATTAAAAAGAAAAAGAAGGAAAAAAAAATAATAATCCAAACCCCATATTAAAAACAATGAAAAAATGAATAAAACTAAAAAAAAAATAACAGCCAGGCCCAAAGAAAAGGGAAAAACTCATATTCCCGCCCTTTTAGTTTTAAAACACACCAAAATTTAAAGAAACGACACTGATCGGTTATCATCATTTTCCAATTTTTTGATTAAAGAAGACGTCGTATGCAAAAAGGTGTTGGGTTTTTTTTCCCCTGTGGTTTTCCTGTCTTCTTTTCTCTCTCCTCTCCTGGTTTTTTTTTTTTATGACTTTTTTAAATTGTTAAAATTTTCTCGTATTTTTGTTACGGTTTAATGCTAAGAAAATTTCAACTTTTAAAAAAAAGAAATTTAAAAAAATAAATAAAAAAAATAGGGTAAAATTTCCTAATTTAATAAATATGCCCCATATAACATAAAATATATATATATATATATATTATAAAATATTAAAATAAAATATAATATATAAAATATAAATATATATATTATATTTATGTAATATTAAAAAATTATATTATATATATATATATATATATCTATAATATATATATAAAATTATAATATGTATATTTTACTATACATATATATATAATTATTATATTTTCTATATATTTTTATATATATATATAAAATAAAATATATATATATAAAATAATATATTTGAACGGATTCATGTTTACAAAAAGTAGAAAAAGGGTTTAATAAGAAATATATCTTCCCCCCTAAAAGTATTTAAAAAGGTTTTGAATTTATCAGTATTTCTGATGAAGGCTATTTGAAACCGATTTGGGAAAATATTTTAATATATAGATATATAAAATTAAAATATATTTTATATATATAAAAAATTTTTTATATATTCCAATCGGGACCATCCCCCTTCAACCAAACCCAAAAACGTGTGGTGGGATCCTCGCCCTTTTCTTTCACTAACTTAAGCCCGAAAAATGAAACAACTATAAAACTCCCTCCAAAACGGGGGCGGAAAAACCCCGGGTCTTACCTTATGAGGGTTTTCTCAAAAAAAAAAAACCCATTTTCATTTGGTAAAGACGACGTTTTCCCAAAAGAGTGATGCGGGAAAAAGTATTCAGTAGAATAAGCGGGCCCACTCCCTAATCACAGAAAAAAGGGGAAAAGGGGAAATAGCAGTGTGTTTTAGACTTAAAACCAAAACCAACCTAAACCCTAATTTAAAAAAAAGACTGGCTTTTGGGTGCCCTTTTTCAAAAAACAAGAAAACAATATTTGGGCGTTTTCCCTATCGCTTCCCGGTGGAAAAAAACAGTCATACGAAGCCCAAATTCGGTTTTAAGGGCGTTTAAAAGGAACCCCCACTCCCCTTTTTAAAAGATTATCTACCCGAATTCCCCATAAAAAAACATCAAAACCAAAGCTTTCCCCTTTTTGGACAGTTGCACTTAGATACAGTACTTGGGGGAGTTTTCGTAGATTTTGAAAGGGTGGGGTTTAGGAAACCCCAACAAAGATTAAACCCAAACCCCAAATGCCCCCCCGGGGGGAAAGGTTTTTGGGCCCTCCACCCCAGTATAAAACGCAAAATCCCACTTCACGATGTCAACATGGCGCCCAATAGTTCCCTCAAAAAAACACTGCATCGGGGATGGAAAAAATTTGGGAAAAACACACTCCAAAAAACGCACACACAAAACAGTAAAGGGGATGTATGTATATTTTTACCCCAAAAAGAAAATATATAATTATATATAGATATATATATATATATAAAATATATATAATATATTTTAATTAAAATATATATATATTTCAAAATTTTAAAACACACAACCCCACACAACAAACACAAAACACACAAAACACACACACACACACCCAAAAACACACACATAAAATTTTATTTTTATTTTATTATATTTTTATATATATATATATATATATATATATATAATATATATTTTTATATACATTTCACACATACATATTCTGTGTCTGTATGTTGTATTATTTTAAATATATATATAATATAATAAAAATATTTTATATATATATATATAATATATATAATAAAATATAGATATTATATTTTTTTTTTTTTTTTATAATAAAATTTCAAAAACATACATATTCGTGGGTCCCCGTATGTTTTGGGATATATATATATATATATATTATAATAATATATTATATATATAATATATAAAATATTTTTAGAAAATATATATATACATAATGTATGTATATATATACATATATATATATTATTATAATAATTTTATATATATCATAATTTTATATTTTTATTATATATATAAAACAAGCATACAGAAACCCGAGTATGTATGTTTGTATGTTTTATATAAAATTTTACATATACATATTTTTATATATATTATATATATATATATAATATTATATAAAATATATTTTATTTTTAATATATATTTTATCATATCTTTTTGAGTTAGTGTGTGGATGTGGGCGACAACAAACCCCTATCCAACAGTAAACCCAAAAAAAATATTAAAATACAATATATTATATTATATATAATATATATATAATATATATATATATAATTATATATATATATTTATAAAACAAGGGTACAGACAACAAGATATGTTTGTGTATGTATATATAATAACATATACATATTAAAAATATATAATTATTATTTTTATATAAAATTTTTTTATATATATATATATATATAATATATTATATACCCAAACTTTTTTTAGTTTGGTTGGGGTTTGGGGCGACAAAAAAAACCATATCCACACAGTAACCAAAATAAGATTGGGAAAAATTTAAAGAATCTAGGAAAAACCCCTGTGTATGGGGGTTCGTCGAATACAAAAGGGGATTTACATTTGGAGTTTGAGGAAGTCTATTTTAAAAAATTGGAAAATATATACGAAAAATGGGACAGCAACAATCAAGCTCCGTACCTAAACCGATAGAATCCAATTTAAAAAGTATTAGGCAGGGCAAAAAACTATCTCACTAAAAGTTTTTTACGCCCTTTCCCCGGGGGAAATATTCAAAAAGCTAATTAATCGGAAAGGGATCAAATTGGGGACGAACATCTAAACAATTTTAGATTTGCAGACGACCTTGTATCCTCAAGAATTTAGCAAATGAACTGCAACAATTAATAAAGCATCTGAAAAAAGAAGTCTGAACTATGACTTGAATGAACAAGAAAAAGGTTCATTTTGAAAAAGATACATGGACATATATATATTAATTTTTATATATATATAAAATATATATATATTTTATATATTAAATATATATATATATATTATATAATTTTAAAATTTTAAAGGGGGCCGGGGGTACCGAGTTGGGTTTGAGCATCGGACGCAAGACTTTTACGACGGGGAATGGGGGGAGTTTTGAGAGTTCGAGTTACCCGGCCAGCGCCTTGTTCCCTTGGGCAAGGGAAATTCCCTCGATTGCCCCGCCTAAACCGCTGGGTGGGGAAGCCAGCTCAAGTCAGTGCCGGGTAAATAGAGGGGTGACTCTTTTAAAACACCGGGCGGAAGGCAATGGCCAAAAAAACCCCCTCTAAATTGCCCTTTAAAACATGGAAATTTTAGACCCCCAACGTCCTGGTAGGACAGGGCACTTTAAAAAAAAAAAAAAAAAAAAAAAAAAAAAAAAAAAAATATATTATATTTTAAAATAAAATATATTATATATATATTAATATTATATATATATATATATAATATATTATATGGGGAAATTAAAAAGGGCAAAACCCTCCATTTAAAAGAAAATAAAACGACGCATCCCGTCTAGGCTGGAGCGCCTTCGGCAGACCACAGAGTATACTGAACTAATAGGGTTCCCCCGCAAAATTTTCTTTGAAAAGAAAAATTTTCAACCCGTTTCGTCCTCCGGGCATGAAAATGGATCAGAAATACAGCTACGACCGGGAAAATACTTGGGTAGAGAAAAAAGGGTTTAGGGGAAAATAGATTTAGGGAACAGAAAAAAAAAGAAATATAAATTTTGGGGTTTTTTAAAAAAAAGAAAGGGTAAAGAGCAGGAAATTTTATGTCCCAGAACAGGAAAAAAGAAAATAACAGATTGGTATATAGAAAAACTTAAGGGGGCCCCCCCGGGGGTAAACCAATGATAAGGGTGGCGTGATAAAAAAACAAAATTTTGGGGAAAGACTAGAAACAGAAAACGCAAGGGCGGGGAAAAAAGGAAAAAAACTGTGAAAAGGGCCCGCGTCCTGCGTGGATTTGGGTAAAGGCTGATGAGGGTATATATCTTTTGTGTGTGTGTTGGGGGTTTTTTTTGTGTTGTGGTGTGTGTGTTTGTGGTGTGTGGGGGTGTGTGGGGCATGTGTTTGTGATGTTTTGTGTGTGTGTGTGTTGTTGTGGTGTGGTGTGGGTGTGGGTGTGTGTGTGTGGGGGTGTGTGTTTATATATATATTAAAATATATATATATTTTTTTATATATTATAATATATATTATTTATATATGTTATATATGAAAATTTCCTGTGCCCCCCACTACTGCCTGGAGCGGGAACGGAAAATGCCTTGAGAAGTAAAAAGCAGGTGTTTGTAGGGGAAGCCCCCCCCTGGGAAAAGTGTCAGCCGCCGAACCGCGGTTGATTAAAGGGAAAAGGTTAGGGGGGCACCCCCCAATAATTATCAGTAAATGAATTGAGGGGGGCTAATGTCCCGCCCTTGAAATAAATGGTAGTTTTAAAAAAAAAAAAAAAAAAAAAAAAAAAAAAAAAAAAAAAATATAAAATATATATATATTTTATATATAAAATATATATATGTGTGTTGTGTGTGTGTGGTTGTGTGGGGTGTGTGTGTGTATGTTGTTTGTGTGTGTGTGTGTGTGTGTGTTTAGCCCGTAAAAATTAAAATATATATATATATATATTATAAAATATATTTATATATATATATATAATATATAATATATACAAAGGGGTACGTTTGTCTCCTTTAATTTTATTAAAAATTTTGTATCTGCCTTTCCACTATTTTCCCCCAAAAAGAAAAGAAATGTGATGATAATCTCGAAAAAAGTCCTACGACATTCCCTCTATATACCTTCGAGGAAAGGGTTTCAATTTAAAGGGGTTTTTAAAAAAGTAAAAAGTAAACCCCCCCTTGTTTTTAGTAGCGACCGTCGACCGAGCAGGGAGCATGTAAAAAAGTCTAAATCAAGTTTAGCTTTTTTTAAAGGGTTTAAATTGGGTAATTAATAAGTCAAAAATTTAAGCTGGAGGTTTTTATTCCCCCAACCCCATTAAAAAATACTTTGGGATAAAAGCATTTTTTTTAAATTATGAAAAAGTATAAAAATTTTTTCCGGGGACTTATATTTGTGTAACTGCGTGTTCTATCATGTTTCGTGAATTTATACATAAATACACATACGCTGGTGTGTGTGTGTGATTATATTATATATTTATTTTATAAAATTTTATATATATATAAAATTAAAATATATAATATATATATAATATATATATATATTATATATCTGTGTGTTTGGTGGGGTTTTTTGTGTGTGGTGTGTGTGTGGGTAAACTGTGTCTGTGGGGAATGTGTGTGGTGTGTGTGTGTGGGTGTGTTTTTTGGGGGTGTGTATGTGTGTTTGTGTTGCGTGTGTGGTATACCCTACATACTACATAAAATATATATAAAAATATTATATAAAATATAAAATATATATATATTATTAAAAATACATAATTTTGTATATATTGTATTATACAATATATAATATATATATATATAGAATATAAAATATATATAAAAAAAATTATATATATATATTATAAAATATATATATATTATATTTTATATATATATAGATATAATTAAAATTTTTAAAGTAATTTTATATATATATATATAAAAATAATATATATATATATATTTATATATAGATATAAAATATTCACAAAAAAACTCACACACACACACACAAATACACCACCCCACAAAAACATTCACAAAACCCAACACACACACACACACCCCACAAACATCCCCACACACACAAACATATAGGCCACAAAACACACAACAAACACAAACAAAATACACACACACACACACACCCTCAAACACAAAACACACCACACACAAAACCCCTTTTGGGGGTTTACCAAACGTCCTTTTCCCCCCCGGGGAAATATTGGGAGGGGAATCATTGTTTGGGGGTTCTCCAAACCCCCCACCATATCTATGATAGAAATCCCCTCTAATGTCTTTTTAGGTTTTTTTTACCAATATGTGCAAAACCGGCGTGTGCCCCACGTGGGCGTTTGGGGGAATGTGCGTAACATTGCCCGCGGGTCTCCACGACATATTTTCCTCTCCTCTCCTCTCTCTCTTAGTTATATATATATTATATATATATATATATATAATATATTAATATTTTATATTAAAATTTATATATATAAAAAACACAACACAAAAACACACAACACACCACACACACACACACAAACACACAACCCCACACACCAACACACACACACACACACATTTCACACAGAAAACATTTCCCCACACACACACACACCCCCCATATATATTAATATATATATATATATATTATATATATATATATTATATATATATAATTTTATAGAAAATTTTGTATTTTATATATATATATATAATATATATATAAAAATATAATATTAAAAATATATATATATTTTATGTATAATAATGCTTTGTGTTGTGTGGCGTAAAGTGGTATGTAGTCTCTATGAATATAAATTCGTTTAGTTTCTAATTATTCATCGCCGTTTGGGGGTACTCTAAGGACAAATCGAGTGTGGTTTCTTTCCAAATGAAGTTCTCAAAAGTATTGAAAATTCAGCAAATGATAGGGAAACACTTTGGGGTAAACTTGGGGGAAAAACGGGATAGCACCTTGCTGTTTTTCCTGCTTTTTTTTTTTTGGGCTACTCTTTTCTCGCATACACCCTCTCTTTTTGCTCTTTTTTTATCCAGCTATTTTTTTATATATCTACACGTTTCTCATTTTTCATTCAATCTATGTGTGCGTTCCACGCGTGCGGGGCCCCCGTTTTTGTGCATGAAAGCACATCACACTCGCAAAAGTGCGTGCGGATTTGCCCCGAATTTTTCTTAAGTTGGGGAAGTCCAAAAACCAATATACGTAGTGGGTGAGTCTATCGTAGTATTGAAGGTGGGTTCAGAAACAAAAAACAATGACTACCCAACCAAATACTCCCCCGGGGAAGGATCATTGATTTTGCCACCTAGTATAAACCCTCCATCAACGATAAAGAAATTAAAAATGGCGGAAAGTTATTTTGTCGAAAACCGCATCTTTATGGCCCATATAGAATGAAATTTATGTTATAATATATATATATATATAATATATTATATATAAAATATATAAAATAAAAATATAGTAAAAAAAAATATATATATGTTTATTAAAAACGTATGGTTAAACACACCCACAAAAACCCACCCCCAAAACACACCCCACACAACCCAAACACACAACACACCACAAAACCCCCATATATTTATAAAAATATACATATATATATATATTATATATATATATTAAAATATTAAAATTTATTATATATATATTTTATTTGGGTTTGTGTGGGTGGGTGTGTGTGGGGTTTTGGGTGTGTTTTGTGTGTGGGGTGTGTGTGGGGTGTGTAATTTCATTTCGTATATATATATACATATTATAATATATATATATAATTTAAATATATATTTTATATAAAATATATATAATGTATGTATATATAATTTATTTATTTTTATTTTATAAAATAAAATATCTATATTAAAATAAAATATACCTATATATATTTTATTCTATATTTTCCATCCCGTATTATATTATATATATATATATTTTATATATATAAATATTATATTATATATATGATATATATATATTTATAATATATATATATAATATATTTATATTCATTCATATTGTGCCAAACACCGATATACATATATATTTTATATATATATATAATATATATATATATATTTGTGTGTGTGTGTGGGGTTGTGTATGTGTGGGTGTTATGTGTGTAGGGTGTGGTGTGTGTGTGTGTGTGTGTGTTTTGTGTGTGTGTTTTTTTGTGTGTGTGAGTGTGTTTTTTTTGTGGGGTGTGTGTTGTGGGACGTTATATATTTTAAATTTATATATAATATATATAATTTTTATAATATATTTTATATTAAAATAAATATTTATAAAAAATATATATAATTTAATTTAAAATTATATATATATATATTTTAAAATATAAGCATATATATAATAGCATCCCGTGTGTGTACGGTGTATGTTTTTTGAGTGTGCATGTGTGTTGTGTGTGTGTGTGTGTGTGTGTGTTTGTGAGTTGGAATTTTATTTTATAAAATAATTTTTAAAAATTTTATATATATAAAATATATATTATATATATATTTTTTTAATAATATATTAAAATATATATATATATATTATTTTATTAAAATATAATATATTATACCCTAAAGAGAGATGAAAAAATGTCCGTACAAAGTGCAAACATTTTTCCATTGGCAACCCATTCGCTGACATTGCAGGGGGGAAAGGTTTGTTAGGTATATATAGAAGTCTATTGCACAGATGTACATGTCATTGGGACACCTGCTTCCACTGTAATATATAAAAGAAAGTTGTAGGTCAGACCCGTCATTGGCGAGGCTTTGTTGCAGACTTGGTTTATGCTGTGG
>NC_051391.1:49452905-49465405 GCF_015228065.2 Penaeus monodon
ATATATTTTTTTTTCTTTCTTTCTTTCTTTCTTTCTTTCTTCCTTTTTTTTTTTTTTTTTTTTTTTTTTTTTTTTTTACTGCAGACTTGAAAATTCTTCATAATAATGTAAATTGGGCATGTTACGCCTGGAATCACGCTCTACGTGGCTGTGGACTTCTGGTGATAATTAAGAACAAAAATATCAACGCGCACGCGATCGTATTGCGAATCTATAGAAGCCTATTTTAACTTCAATTATTTTTATAACTATTACTATTATTATTAACTTAATCGTTCATCGAGGCAAGCACACTGCAACGAAGTAGTTAGATCGTCAAGTCATACATATACAATATTTATACGACTAACCGAGATTCTAAAAGGTAGGGTGGGAGAGGTGAAGGAAGGTAAAGAAAGGGGGACGGCTTAAAAAGGGAGATAGGGAAGGGGAAACGGAGGGATCTAGTGAACGCGTCCTTTGATTGCCACCGCTCACTAAGCCTGCTGCCCAGATTTGCTCCTTTGCCAAGTTTGGACGCTTTTCCCATAGCTTACGAGACCACGCAGTTTGTACAGTGACAAGTACTTCAATCCCTAAAAACCGGTCGACCCAACTACAACAACGTAAGAAACTACTTAGGTAAATTGAATCACCAGTCGCCAAACACCTTAGGTACCACGAAGTCACGGCTAAGGTGACTTACACGACAGACAAGACACGAAGAGGATAGATAGAAGACAAAGATGGAAAGTGTCCATTATCGAAATGATTAGAGCTAGAGTCCCAAGTGCTTGTAAGAACTCACTCGAGTTCCATAAACTTATGCGATTGCTAGTGACAAAAAATTAAATCCGTACCCGAAGGTTTTCTGTAGCATTTATATTTGTGTTAAGTGTGACCGGTGATGAACGGTAACGCTGTTTTATTTACGTGTCTGGTGGAAGGGGTTTTCATTGTCTTACTTGTTTTGTGCTTGATTTACGCTTGTGTTGAATATTTTCATTCGGTCCTGCATATGCTTCATGTTGCATTTTTCACGTTTTCTGTTGTGTATAGTACTGTTTATAAAAGAGTATAATTTATTCTTATCTCATACCTTTCTAATGCCCCATAACAATGAGTAACCCAGGTAAAATTAAAATATAAATGCAATATTAGAGCTAAACGATTACAATAACGATAATATATACTGTATAAAAGGCAATGGAACACGGAATTAGATGGTTACCGAATTGCTGAAAGCCTCTAAAGTCGACCTAATTTGCCATAACAGATCCTTAATAAATAATAATAACAGCTTCAGGGTATGCGGCTACCTCATATACGGGAGCTAGGAGAGAGAAGGTAAGGAATCAAGGAGCAAAGAGGTGGAGAATTATAAGGAGAGAGAGAGAGGAGGAAAGTGAGAGAGTACAGTATAGATAAGATAGTGAATGTAAGGAAGATTTGGGAGTGAGAGCGAGAAAGGTAGAGCGAGAGGGGAGGCGATGGGCAGCATGATGACGGTGGAGGGGGGAGAGAGTAATATTTTTTTCCCTTGGAATATCTACGTGAATGGAGAGTGATTGTAACTATTATTAAAATCTACTATTATTTTTACATTCGAACTTAATGGTCACTATCCACGTGTGTTTTCCTCCTTCATCATCATTATCATCACCATCAATAATAATAATAATAAAAATAACATTTTTTAATCATCATCATAGTGATCATTACCTTCACCACTACCATCTTCGACTGAGCTATAGAGCCTTCCCCTGTAGCAAACTGTTTTCTTTAGAAATATTAATCCAGGGTTATTACAATGATCTGAAACCGTAAGTGGGTCATAATCTGAGCTATAAAATTTTGTCCAAGATAAATAATCGGTATGCTACTGACGATAAAAATAGTTTGTTTTTCATATTTCTATTGCTTTCACAGGATAAAAATAAAAGGCTCTATTTTATTGTCCTTGCATACTGGTACTCTGCCCTTTCAAAATAATACCCTAGAAGTTACTTGTTTTTCTTTCATACCATTTTTGATTATTTTTTTTTTATAATTCATTTGGCATTTGGCTGCGTTTTAAAGTCTAAACTGTTTTTCTTAAACAGTAGTCTTGACAAATATTAAAGGTTTCTACAACTGGAGTAATTTTTGCTTATGGGATAAATTCAAAAGCTTTTATTTTTTTGGTTGAACTTATTTTCATATACGTGTTAATAGCCCTTTAGAATGAGACCACTTTAATCTTTCTGCACCAAATAATAAATATGCTACTCACAAGTACATTTACGAAAAAAGCAGTGAATGACGCAAGGGGATTTATTATTTTTCAACATTAACAATACAGTTATCTATGCACTGACGGAAATAAATGTTATTCCTTTAGAATAAAACTGAAATTGCATATGGAGTATTCTTTGTAACAAGTTATTGCATACGATTGAGTGATTTTTTTTTTTCGGTTAGCGTGAACTGCTGCTTTTACCCTTCACTTTCGAGTTTACGTTTTTGTTTATAATTACTAGTGTTGTTATCATTATCATTACTGCCATCATAATTGTTGTTATACTGCTGCCACTAATGTCATTATCATTATCATTACTACAACTACTTCAGCTTGGTTCCTGCGCCACTGTATTCATCATAAATATAAAATTATTTTCACCATAACTGAATAGTCACTAAGGCCTAGCAAGCACTAAACGCTTTGCTGGTTGACATGCAAGAGACATTATGTTTAGATATGACAGCAAAATGGGCAGTGACGCTATAAGACCATGAAAAGTGGGCGTGGTTCCACATGTGACTTGACAGACTCAACCGTGCAAAAAGTTTCGGGCATGATAGTTTGTCTTTAACTGCATGTCTGAGGTCTGGGAAGTGGAACAGATACGACAGGATTAGTAGGGGTTGTTCATCTATGCCAGCGGTCGAGCCCCAAGCGGATCATGAAGGATTAGCAGGGAGGTCACGGAGCCTTGGAGAATAAGAAAACAAACACAATTATAATGAGGATAGTAAGGCCTTTTTGAGTACCCTGAAACCCTAACATTTTGATACATTGTTCCATGTATCATGATCACCATAAAATACGATATCAACAAAGTTTTACTGACATAAAAAGTTTTGAAGAAAAAATAGATAAATGAAAATAAATATACTTCTTAATTTCACATAAAAAAAGTCAATAGAAAGCCAGTAAAGTCCTAATATGCTTCGTGCTTGAAATCAAATGGAAAAAGTACTTGACTACTCTACAAATTATGTTTATACCACCACGCAAGGCTGTGGAAACTTTCAAATGTATTTCCCAAATTCAGACAATTTTTTTTTTTACACATTGTTTTTCATGTGAGAAGTGAAAGTTGCAAAGGTTTTGCACCATATCGCATCCACCGGGAGTGAGCTACGTGACCGAATCAGACAAATGAATAATTCCAATGATCACAGGCATTTACTTGCCTTATAGAATTACAAGAAATCAAGATAAACAGGCTGAGCATTGATCATTTTGAGCCTGTAAGATTATAGCATAGAGATAAATGGAGGTATAATCATATGATTCGAACATATTGGAAATTTTTACTATGTTCCAACAGCAGTCATAATTGACTTCAAATTTTGCTTATATCGAGTCAGCATGTATTCCATATACTACTTAGACGGGACAATCATTTTATGCACCTTTCTAATGGAAATTTGTATCTATGCAATTGTATGCAATTTCCAGTTAATGAAAATATAAACCCCTATCTGACACTACGTGAAATATCCGAAAAATATTGCGCTCTGATTGGCTGGCCAGAATGTATCAAATTGTATCAAGTTAGAAACATGCAATTTGAAATAAAGCTAAAAAAAATGTTTCTACAACATTCAACAATGTGAATGTTAAGGAAAAACATGTATCATCGTGTTAGAGCTCCGGAAATGCCATAATAATAATAATGATAATAATAATAAGAATAACGACGGTCCTGAAGCGTGGTAGAGACATAGTAAATAAATACCAAGTAAGTAAGCAACAGGCTGAGAATACTACGTAAATTATCAAGTAAGTAAGACACCTGAGCATTAGGCAAGTATTGCGTGTGAGCACCAAAGAAAAAAGTAAAGCAAGCAAGCGCCATGTAAATCAACTGAACTCTAAGCAAGAAAAATAAGCCCACAAAGATTGATAATTGCTAGGAGAATGCAAGTTGAGGTATATAATGTGTGCCAGTCAAGGTAACTGATCGTCAGGTAACATACTCTAAGTATGTGAAATAATTGAGTAGCAAGGAAACTAGGTAATGGGAGTACCAGTTAAGTTAGTAAAGTAAGAAAAGTAAGCACTGTATAAGTCACATATGTGTCAGGCCATGTACACCTCGGGCACGACAGACGATGTGGTGTCAAGCAATAAGTGGCGAGGTTCGAGGCAACGCCACGGCCGGCCGAATTGGAGGCGCTAGTATAATGCGCGATGCAGATGTCACTGACAAACAAACGTTTGTGTGTAAATTCTCCCGGATGTGGATGTGTAAGAAAAAAAAATCACGTGTGTATTATGTAATATATATAGATAGATAGATATATACATACATACATATATAAATTATATTTATATATTTGTATATTTGTGTATATGTGTTTATGTGAATACTCTTGTATAGATATGTAAATGTGTACACATATAAATTGATCTGTGTATAAATATGTATTTATAAATATGTATTTATGTGTATACCCATGTATCTATCTATATATATATATATATATATATGCATATGCATATATATATATATATATATATATATGTGTGTGTGTGTGTGTATTCGTATGTATACTCATGTAAATATGTGTACATGTATAAATATATGTTTATGTACATAAACATACATTCATGCATATTACACATACACTATAAATATAGACCTTCACACAGGGATATTGCCGTGCATGCGACTTTTCGAACATGTATCACATTACGGCATGTCTCGCCTCTCAGGTCACACTGAACACGTTTCAAATCGGCAAGCGAGTCTCATGTCGCGTGCAGTGTGGCAAACAAGAGAAGACAAAGGCAAATGTTAGGCTAATAGGTGAAGCAAATAGGTAATAAGTGAAGTTAATTGGTAAAGCAACTGAGAGGAGACCAAGGCGAGTGTCAAGCAAATAAGAGAGTGACATGTATGAGAAGATAGCTGCTAAAAATATGTGAGCGCCAGTTGAGTAAGGGTGAGTATCAGGCGCCTAAATTAAGTGTCATGTAAGGCAAGGTAAGTAGGGTATGAAAAGTGAGTGCCAGGTAAGGCGATTGCCTGGCAATTGAGGGAATTGAGCACAAGGTAAGTAAGGAAAGTGCCAGGTATGTAAGCTAATTGAGCGCCAGGTAAGTACAGAAAGTGCCAGGTAAGTAAGATAAATGAGCGCCAGGTAAGTACGGAAAGTGCCAGGTAAGTAAGCTAAATGAGCGCCAGGTAAGTAAAGCAAGTGAGTGCCAGGTAAGTAAGGCACATGAGTGCCAGGTGAGTAAGGTATATGACTGCC
Source organism: Penaeus monodon (assembly GCF_015228065.2). Classification (NCBI taxonomy): domain Eukaryota; kingdom Metazoa; phylum Arthropoda; class Malacostraca; order Decapoda; family Penaeidae; genus Penaeus; species Penaeus monodon. The sequence continues at coordinate 49,458,411 of NC_051391.1, forward strand.
AGGTAAGGTAAATGAGTGCCAGGTTGCTAAGATCAATAATTGCCAGTATGGTTAATGTGCACCAGCTAATTCGAGTGAGGGAAGTAGGCACTGAGAAGTAAATTTTGTGACTGATAGGTTAGAGATTTTCGAAAAGGTAGGTAAAGCGAGTGAGTGATAAGTAAGGTAATTTTGTATTTGTATGTGTGTGGAATTTAAGGACTTAGATAAATAAACAAGGGAAGGTAAGGGAAGTGAACAGTGGTAAGGCAGTTTATATAAGTGAATGCGAACTAAGTAAATGTCGGATAAGCAAATTAAGTTAGTAGGTGAACGTCATAGATGATAAGATATTTGGCTTAAAAAATATGAACACTAGTTAAGCAAGGTTAACTGAGTACTGTGTAAGGCAAGTTAAGTGTCTAGCCCTAAGTAGTGTTGGAAAAGTATCAGGGAGTAAGTGATTGCCAGGTAACGTAAATGTGCGACAGGTAATACGAGTGAATATCAGGTGAGATAAATGATGCCACATAAGAAAACTAAATGAGCATTAGGTAAGTAAAGCAAGTGAGTGCCAGGTTAGGTGAATGAACAACAGTTATGTAAGTCAAGGGAGTGGGAAGTAAAGTATGTGACAGAGGTTAGACAAGGTAGGTAATGTGAGTGCTTGGTAATTAACCCAATCAGCACGGTTGGCACGGTCATATGCCATGCCCACTATAATAAAAGTTTATTTATTATATTCTACAAGTGTTTCATTACCAAGGATTCAGTTATTAGTCCTACCTATCTCATGTGTACCCTTCTATTTGATTTCTGGAAAGTGACCCCCCCTCCCCCCCCCAAAAAAAAAAAAAAAAAAAAAAAAAACTACAGGGGACAGAACGTAAATCCGTGGCGGTTGGATTAAGGTAAGCTAGCAGCTTTAAGGCATGTGAGGAATTAAGTCAGTGGTAAATATATAAGGTAACTAATTGTATAAAAGTAAATTATTTAAACTTCAGCTATGAAGAGTGAGCAGCTGATAAATGAAGTAAAGTATGCGAGCTTGCAAGTAAAGTCTGTAAATGTCAAGTATGTAGAGCGAGCTGCGGGTAAGGTAAGTGATCGCCGGTTATGTACAGTAAGTACCATGTAGAGTGCAGGCAAATCAGGTGAGTACCGGCATGTAAAATAAAAGTGCATAGTTGGCTAAAGTCGGGTAGTCATGGATGAGGCGTGAGCACACTGCTGATCCTTAGCCAAGGGTTTCTACATTTTTATTTATTATTTATTTATTTTTCATTTATTTATTTATTTGTTTTTTTGGCTATGGAAATGGAACTTGCCCCGACGTCTAGGCCTATAGCATTTTATTAAACGACTTTTAGTTTTGCTCTACATACAGTCATTCTGTCTGTGGATTGAACAAAGGACAATGGCGTGCACAGTCTATGCGGCTGCTTGAAATCTCTTACTCTCCTTTCCTCATCTCACAAATATTATATATATATATAATTTGCATATGTATATATTCAGCACACATTAACATACATACACATGTATGTGTATGTGCACAATATTCATACAAATACATACACTAACAATATCATCGTTAATATGATTAACATGGTTAAACCAGTTGTGGTTGTGTGGTTACTACATAATATCACATTTAATAGTAGTCTCACACAACCAAATCATGGTATACACTCCGAGCGATAAAAAGTAAAAGTAACCTGAACCAGAGCGATCAATTTTCCTCACAAACCTCATGATTTACTCACCGGTCATTCGCCTGTTGTCATGTCACATTGCCTTTACGTAGACATCGTTTCCAGCCCTGTCAACCACGACATCTCCGCTGTTATGTTCCTATTCTATAAACATTGGCAACAAGTCTTAGTTTCCTGTCATTTCGACGGTTTTGATAAAAATAATGCACTATGTGTGAATGTATTAATTGTATAGACACACGGCGGATCTACACACACTTTTCTCTTACATAGACACATACATACATGCGGACACACACACAAAATATTACATGTGCAGAATACGTAAATATTAGAAACTTCAGACCATCCTGCTATGTCCACACTGATCCCAGATCCAAAGAATTTTCACAGTCTCTGCAATACCTCTTTCCGTCTGGTTGTTGTAAGCAAATAATTAATCACTCAATTAATGTTACCAAGTCGGCATAGAACTGGTACAACAGTTTTCGCAGCGTGAGAAAAGCTATTATCTCCGGTGTGACCTCGCAACCTTTTCGCATGGTTGTTGTTGTCAGGGGTCAGCACAATATTGCCAGATCTATCTCGTCTTTCCCTCATTAGGTTATGGCCCTCTGCTCGTCCCGACAAGGTACACTCAGTCATAAAAGAGATGGGTGCGAGTGCTAAGAGTTGTTGGAATCGGGGGACAGCTCTGTTGACAACGTTTCTAACCTTTTGTGGTATAGAGTGTAGGAAGGGATGCATCAGTGTTTCTCTTATCGAGGTATTAATTCGAACAAGAAAGACGGTAATGCGATATGCTGAAACAGTGGTATGTAACAATGATTTTCATTTACAATAAGTGGCTTAAGGTTGATTTACCAATATACAATTAAAATCAGTGAGCCAAGGCCACCGCCTTATCCTAGTATTCACAAACGCTTCAGCACATAAAATATAATAGCAATTTTAAACCGACACTATAGCATAACAATAAAATGCGTTTTACCCTTTTTTTTTTTTTTTTTTTTTTTTTTTTTTACCTGCATGAAAATATGGCTGCATCGGCCACTTCGACCATTTTCCTCTATTACCGACCTAACTTGCTCAAATAATGCATCTGCATTATTAGATGTTTATGAAAACTCAACATGAAATACAAAATATGCTTATTTTCACAAACGACCAAATTTGATACTGTTTTGTTTAATAATAATTTGATCTTATTTCCGATATATCCACACGTGTACTAACTGCTTACAAGCAAACTCGGAAAATAATACGGTAAATCCTTTCTGCATTTGGATGAAAATGTAGCATCCGTTTAAGGAAAATAATAAAGTGGAAGACGTAAACAAACACACGAAAACAAGCCATTTGCGACTCAGTAATCAACTTTTCCCCGGCGAAAGAATTTGAGACAGTACAAAAATGTTTTCCGACTAGCCTTGAATTAAGTGTCTATGGCACTAACTCATTCCCAGTGTTATATCTCCCCTTTTCTGTCTTCCTCTTCCTGCTTTGATCCTTTGCACTTACAAGAAGGAAATGGATCCATACACCTTTAAGCGTAATATAGAATAAAATGTCTGATACAAAATATGAATACTGACTCGCAACCGTACACACACACACACACACATAAACACATAAAAATATATTAAGCATACATGTATATATAAAAAATATATATATATAATGTATACATATATATAATATATATAAATATATATGTATATATATATATATATATATGTATATATATATACACACAAATATATTTTATATATATATACATATATTTTAAATATAATATATATTATATATATATATAATATTAATATATATATATATATATATATATATATATTATATATATATAATAATATATAATATATATATATATATATTATATATATATATATATATATATATATATATGTTATTATGTTATTTATAGTATTATATGTATATATGTGTATGTTAGTGGTATGAATACATATATTTAATATATATATCTTATATTTAAATATGTTATATATATATATATATATGATATTGATAAGTTTATATTATATAAATATTTGTATATGTGTTTGTGTATATAAGGAATGTTCGTCGTCTTGTCGCTGTGTCCTCTATATTTATACTATATCCCTTTATAACCCTCGTTATTGGTTTAATATCATAATATATTACTATGAATATTTGAAACTTTATTATCTACTATAGTAATGAATTTGTTCTTCTTTAATTTATATGAATGACTCTTTTCCTCTGCTCTACCTCCTTCGTCTTCGTCTTATTGATTTATCTATTTCCATAAATACTTCCCTTAGCTGACCTTTCATTACTGACTCGCTGTTTATACTTCTTATCTTTTCATATGCCCATGACTTTCATGTCTCTTCTCTACAGTTGATCTGTCTGTCTTCTTCCTTATTTTTTTGTTTCTCTTTTGCCTGTCTACTCCATCGGTCTTGTCTTTCTCATTGTCAAAGTTATTAATCCACTAATTGGCACATAAAACGTTCAGATTGCCTCTCTTCCATGCTATTGATCTGTCTGTTTCTGTCCTTAATCTGTATGTCTATTGTATTTCTCAAGATTTTTGTCCTTTTTCATCACTAATGTGTCTTCGTTACTTTTCATTCATAATTATCTCATCACACAATTGGTCACATAAAACTTCATCATTGATCTGTTTCCATACAATTACTCAAGCGTGTGTGATTGAAGACCACTGGTAACATTATAGAAATATACAAAATAAAAATAATATCAGAAATGTCACCACTTACTCATCACACAGCATGATTAGAATTTTATATTGTTATCTTAATATATTCATAATTATTCTCATTTTACTATTTTTTTAATATAAAGTTCATGCTATGACTTTCATTTAATATTATACTATATAATGCCACATATACATTATATAGATATATACTAAATAAATATATACACGTTGTGATTCATTATATAGTATATAATACTATATACAATATATAATTATTAACATAATCCAAAACCAAAATATTTTATTTATATATTTTTAATATATATATAATATATATATATATATATATGAATATATATATATATATAATAAAATATATATAGATATATATATATATCATAGAATAGTATATATAGTATATATATACAGATATATATATATATAAATATATATATGTATATATAATATATATATATATATATATAATATATATAATATATATTATATATATATACAATATATATTAAATATATATATTATATAATATATATATATATATATATAGTATATATTATATATATATATATATATATATATCTATATATATATATTAGTATTTGTTTTATTTATGTTAGTATTTATATTATTATATATATTAATTATATATATATCATTTATATACATATCCTATATATATATATATATATATATATATGTACATATTTACTATTTATATTCTCTCTCTCTCATATATAAATCCGCGCGCGTGATCACGTACGCACGCGGACGACCCGGTGTGCACATTAGCACTCGCATACGGCGATCCACATTATATTTCTATCAATTGCTGCATTTGTTGGTTTTACTATTCCTATTTCTATTTAATGTATTTAGGTTTCATTTTCATTCTTATTGTATTACAAAAAGGTCAGATTTTACTCCAACTTAATTTTTTAAAACGATTTCTCAATTTTGTGACATGACGCTGCACTTCTGAAGAACCAGCTCTATAATTGAATTCTTTACCCTTTCATTTTTGCCTTGTGCCAAAAACTTTTTTATCATCTTTTATTAAAACAAATTATCGTGTCTCAATATTACTTTTTAATGATTTTAGTTTATTTATAATGCATTCAAAAAATCTTTGTTCGAGTTTTCAAAGCTTTTTACTTATAATTCTGATATTTTTGTATTCAATTAATCATTTCAAGAACAGAGTGTATTTTATTTGAATTTATTTTGTTTTTCACGGAAAAATATTCACTCTCTTGTGACGTCATGAGTTCCTGATTTCCCAAGAATGGAAGAGGAATTTTATGTCACAACCCCTCTGTTAAGTTTAGTAATATTGTTCAAATAAGAATTGTTTTACTTTGTGATATCTTGTATGAGGAATTTTCAAGGTGTTGAAGATTATATATTTGTTTGGATCATGTTCTATTGTTTTACAGATGCATTATGGGTAAGTGATTTGTTTTGAATGTGGCGTGGGGGATAAGATGGCTCAGGGACACCATATGTTTTTTTTTTTTCAGAAAAGAAATAAACCAGTGTCATCGATGGCAACTTTCTATCACCATAATAATAGTTTTAACACCCTCTCTGTGTAGAAAACTACACCAAAGGTACTGGCTCTACCGATTACTTGTCTAGGTGAATAAATGTTGGACGTGTTGGCTAAGTATAGACATTTTTAAATAAGAATACGTAACATAGAACTAAAAGTTTAGTTTAAACAGTTTGAATATTAAAAAACGGTGATACTTATATTAGATACACTTTACGCATGTTATTTTTTTTTTTTTATTAGTATTTTTTGTTTCTGTTTATTTATCTATCTATCTATTTATTTATTATAACTATTATTATCATTATTATTATTATTATTATAATTATTACTATTATTTTGCATATAAGGTTGATTCTAGTGTGGAAGTAACGCAACTTAATCGTGACTTTTACTGCTTCAGCTTAAGTTTTTTTTCACCGATTTATTTCTGTACTTTTAACTTGATTTTACTGTCTTTTACTGGTATTTTACTTTTTTGTACTACACTTTTAGTGGTTGTTTACTGGTCTTTTACTAAGCTATCGTTATATATATTTTTTTTTCCGTTATTTTACCCATATTTTTGACTGTTTTACTTTAAAACTATATTACTTCGTTTTCGATCTTACATTATATTATATTTTACTTGTGTTATTTTCCACTTCTAGTTATTCATTGCATTATTACGTAAGCTTCGGATTCTACTACTGCTTCCCATGCCTACGTCCTCTACATCTACTGTCACTACTATATCTCGTGATAACCCTTTTATCTACCACACGCGTCTACGCCTACACTTCGTTCTACTAATACTGCTATTGCTACTGCTACCACTAATGCTATTGCTACTGCTACCACTAATATTATTCCTACTTTTACCATTACTGCTATTGCTACTGTTACCACTAACGTTATTGCTATTGCTACCACTAATGCTATTGCTACTGCTAAAACTAATGCTATTGCTATTACCACTAACATTATTCCTACTGTTACCGCCACTACTATTGTTACTATTACCTCTACT
>NC_051391.1:49472905-49475405 GCF_015228065.2 Penaeus monodon
ATCATTATCATCATCTTCATCATCATCATCATCATCATCATAAGATCATCATCACTAACAATATCCTTACTATTATTACCATCACCATTGCTTTTCATTATCATCTTAGTTATTATTATCATCATTGTCATATCTATTCCTATTTCGTTAACATTATCGTAAACATTATCATTGCAATTATCATCAACAAGATCATTTCTTTTGTTATCCTTGTCAACATATTCTGAGATCGCCATCTTTATTGTTAATATTGTTATCATTATTATAGAAATAAGCATTTTGAATTATCATCATTAATATCATTATTATCACTAGCATGACTATGGCTGGTGAAGTTGATGTTGCTGTTGTTATTATCATTTGTGTTATTATCACCAGCATCATCAACATCATCATCATCATCATTATTGTCATCATCATCATTATTATCATTATCTTGATCATCATTATCATTATTATTATTATTATCATTATCATTATTATTATTATTATCATTATTATTATCATTATTATTATTATTGTTATTATCATTATTATTATTATTATTATTATCATTTTAATTATTATTATTATTATTATTAATATTGTTATTATTATTATTATTATTATTATTATCATCATCATCATCATTACCATCTCTATCATTATCATTATTATTATCATTATTATCATCACCATCATTATCATTGTTACTTTAATCATTAGCACTACCATTATTATCATCGCTATTATCATCATTATTATCATTAGCATTTTTATTTACATTATTAATATTATTGTTGTTGTTCTTATTATAATTACTACTATCATTATTAATGTCATCATCATTAATATTATTATTGTTACTATTAGTAATAGTACTAGGATCATTATTATTATTATCATATTACTATTATCATTATGTTATTATCATCATCAGCAGCAGCATAATTATTATTGCAATTGTTATTTCTACTTTTACGATTATTCTTGGTTTCATTATTATTATTACGATCATTGTTATTAGCATTATTTTCATTATAATTATCATTTCTATCATTATCTTTATCATTATTATCATATTACTATTATTTCATTACTATTATTATCGTCGTTGTTGTTATTATTATTACATCACCATCTTCATTATCACCATCATCATTATCATTATTACTATTATTAATATTATCATCATTATTATTATTACTCTTATCATCATCATTATTATCATAATGATTATTGTTATTATAATTATTATAATTTTTATTTATTTCTATCATTATTATTATCATCACTCTTATCATTATTATTTTATCACTGTTATCAATTATTGCTATCACTGTCTTTATCATTATTTTCATCATTAATTCTATCAGAGAGAGAGGGGGGGGGAGAGAGAGAGAGAGAGAGAAAGAGAGAAAGAGAGAGAGAGAGAGAGAGAGAGAGAGAGAGAGAGAGAGAGAGAGAGAGAGAGAATGGGAGGGGAAGAGAACGATAGCGAGGAAGAAACAGATTTACAGACAACGACATTTGGAGTGATAGTGCGTGTTAGAGAAAGAGAAGAGAAGAGAAGAGAGAGAAAGAAAGAAAAAGAGAGAGAGAGAGAGAGAGGAAAGAGAGAGAGAGAGAGAGAGAGAAGAGGAGATATAAAGAAGAAGAAAGAAAGAAATATAGAAAACACAAAGAAATAAGAAGAGAGGAGAGGGATAAAGAGATATAAAGAGAAGCAAGGAGAAAGAAAGAAAAAAGTTAAGCCAAAGAAAGTAAAGAATAAGAAAAGGAAGAAAGGAAGAGACGAAGACGAACACATCCTTCAGTGCCTCGGATCTTTCCATCACCTCATCGCGCTTGATATAAACGGCTCAGGTATTCAGTCCCTCAATGGAAAGATGAAGGAAAACTCCGGTCGGTAAATGAGGTGGAGGCCATCTGTCAGCTGTATTGACAGAGGAGTTCATGCCGTTCTTTCAACAGCTCTTGCCCTTCGCTGCCCCCCGGTCGCCTTTCAGTCGCTGAGTGTTTACTTTTTCCTACTTGACCCTGCACTCTCAAATGATGGGGGTGATTAGCCATGAGTCAAAGGCTCTATTTTCTGAGCTTTTGGACGTCGTAATAGCGACCGATTCGGGGGGGATTTCGTTCGAACCCTTTGTTCTGCTGTTTTTAAAGCTTCGGTCTTTCGAAGACTTAGGATTTCTGGATCTTTTTTCTCTTTCTCTCTCTCTGCCCCTTTGCCAAAGGCAATCAAGAGCGGAATGTTTATTCGATTGGTATTGATTTTGCTCTTCAAAATTCAGTTGTCGCGCCTAGATCTAAACGCTTGACAAACACAAATGCCACAATGTGTGTTACTCTTTAATATACCCTTGAGTTATGTTGAAGTTGATTTACTCCCTCTTGTTCAAGGTTTTGCTAAAATGCTAACGGTTTAAAATGGATGTGATATATCGCGCAGGATTGGCAGTTCTCCATGTGATTTATCTTCTGTTTTCCGACGTGAAAGCTCTGTAGAAGCACATTC
>NC_051391.1:49485405-49487905 GCF_015228065.2 Penaeus monodon
GGACGTCGAGCTGAAACGGGAGGACGCGAAGAGTGGCATGGCTCTCTCCGCCGCCAGGATGTCGCTGAGGCCGAGGCTGAGCCGGTTTTGGGCGTAGGGCGGCTGGGCGGCGGCCTGCCCGTACGAGCCCAGGTCCCGCGAGAACGACCTGGGCAGGGTGGAGGTCCCGGAGAAGTCGTGCGCGTAGTCGTGTGCGTAGGAGGGCAGGAGCATGGACTGCCTCCGGGGCAAGGAAGATCCGGCGTGAGACGAGGGCACTTCTCTGGCGTAAGGGGGGGAGGAGGTAGGAGGAGGTGTCGTGCCCGTGGGGTAAGAGGTGTGCCCACGAATCGGGGGCAGCTCGTAGGAGGGGGCAGGCATGCCGTGGCCCGAAGGCGTGGCCCCCGCTAATGGGTGCCCGACCATTAGCAATGGGTCGACGTCACGGGGCGCCACGGGAGGCTTCTGCAACAGAGAAATAAGCATTGCATTTTAGATATTACATAACCGATAGTCTCTTCAGAGCATCTTAGTGCTTTAACTACTGAATCATTAAAATTGCAGTCTGATGTCTGGTTTATTGGGAAATGTTTGTATTGTATACATTGTATATTTAGATTTCCTTTGGATAATAACAATGTAGTAAATGCAGAGCAAACGTGCTGACTCTTCTCAAAATATGTAGACAGGAATTTGTGTAAGAATATCCACCAAACTAACTTAAAAAAAACGAGTATTCATCACTGTCAAAAATGTAATGAAGCTCTTTCGTCTTATGTACGAACTTGAAGTAAAATCAACCACTAGAGACGAAAATCACTCAAAACAAAGAAACAAACAAATTCAAACAACGAATCTAGGTCCGTTGCACTACAAGCAAGGGATATCCGATTCAAAATGCATCCGATGCGCTTGAAAATCCATCTCCAAAATCTATCGTCCTTTAGAAAGAAATATATATAAAGAAAGATGGATAGACAGGTATAAAAACAGAAGAGAGAGAGAGAGAGAAACAAAAAAACACGCAAACACATTTAAGAGCGATAGTTATTCTTACCTGGTAGCCAGCTAGGTGATAAATAGCTGGTCTGGGTTCACTAGAAAGTGCCTTTAAAAGGTTCTGGAGAGTGAATTCAACCAGCTATTAGGGATACTGTTTACCCAGGGGTGTGTTTGGGGACATTTGTTTTAACCATTAATAATAGCTCATTATAAACACTACGAGCTGGAAAATGAACTACATCGTTATTGGAAAGATAACAACGGGATTTCTTTTCTGAATATATTTATATCCTAATTTTGTGGATTTTATTTCCTATATAAGGTAATCATCAGAAGGAATTTCAGGTTTCGTAAATGGACATTATAAAAACTGTGGATTTGCCTGCATGCATGTATGGTAGGTGAGTTTAGTGTGCAAAATAATCGACATTCATGTTTTATACAAGCAAATGCATTTTTATTTTGTATAGTGACAAAGAAATATTGGGACAAAGAAAGTTATGGAAAGTGGAAAAAAATGGACAGGAAGAGAGAGAGGAATGTGCATAGATAGACACTTATATATATATATATATATATATATATATATATATATATATATATATATATATATATATATATATATATATATATATACATATATATAATATATATATATATATATATATTTATATATATATATATATATATATATATATATATATATATATATATATATATATATATATATATATATATATATATACATATATACACAAACACACACACATACACACACACACACACACACACACGCACACAACACACACACACACACACACACACACATATATATATATATATATATATATATATATATATATATGTGTGTGTGTGTGTGTGTGTGTGTGTGTGTGTGTGTGTGTGTGTGTGTGTGTGTGTGTGTGTGTGTGTGTGTGTGTGTGTCTGTGTGTTTGTATGTGTGTGTGTATATATATATATATATATATATATATATATATATATATATATATATAGAGAGAGAGAGAGAGAGAGAGAGAGAGAGAGAGAGAGAGTGAGGAGAGAGGGAGAAAGAGAGATGAGTGAGGAGTGAGAGAGAGAAAGAGAGAGAGAGAGAGAGAGAGAGAGAGAGAGAGAGAGAGAGAGAGAGAGAGAGAGAGAGAGAGAGAGAGAGAGAGAGAGAGAGAGAGAGAGAGAGAGAGGGAGAGAGAGAAAATAAGCATCCACCATTCATAGTAATAGATTATGTCCCGTCGGTAAAAGGCAATAGAAGCGAGAGTTCCTGCCAGGGCCGGTCGGGCAACCATTTATTGATAACACTAAACTGATATGATCAAAAGCACGCTGGTTTACATCGGACACATAAAGAAATCTGTATCGTTGTGGTGTCCTGTGGGTATTTTATGCTCAGATTTATACGAGCGTTTCAAATGTATGCATAGTTTTCCTAACAGATGGAAATGTCAGCTGATAAAAAACAAAAGCGTAAAAGATATACACTCAATATTTCATCCCAAAG
>NC_051391.1:49507905-49510405 GCF_015228065.2 Penaeus monodon
TTTGCTATTCCTACTAGCCTACCTACTTGTTTGTCTTTTTGGCTTACTTGTTTGCCGTTTGTCTGTTTGGCAGTCTGTCTGCCTGCCTCTGCTTGTTTGCCGTTTGTCTGTTTGCCTATCTGTTGTCCTGCCTGCCTGTCGGACAGCCTTCCTCTCCTTGCCTGTCTGCCTGCCTATCTGCTGTCCTCGCCTGCCAACCAGCCTGCCTTTCTCTCTCTCTCTCTCTCTCTCTCTCTCTCTCTCTCTCTCTCTCTCTCTCTCTCTCTCTCTCTCTCTCTCTCTCTCTCTCTCTCAATCGCACAAACACCCCCGAACAAATGGCACAGCGAGATGTTAAATTACACCGCACTCCCCGGCCGCCTTAGGTTCATCCATAACTCCCTCGCATCGACTTCCCTTCGCTTCAGTAGCTCGGGACAGAGAAGGTGCTTCGTCTGGCTGCCGCCGTTGCCTCTGACGTGCCGCTATCATCGTTTCATCTCTCCTGGGAACTCGCACAATGCCTCCGTGTTGCATGGCGCCGGAATCAATTGCGCGAGCGATCGGGTTTAAGAGTCATTTCCGCGGCCATCCCGGCTCGGATTTCGAAGCTTCGTGAAGCCCGGCGCGAGTCGATGACGGGTCTGGGTACATAGTGCGTTCACGTGTTCATGAGTTTCGGTGATTCATGGAGGGGTTCGTGTGATCCGTATGTATATTAATGGGCTGGCGTGGGATATTGACTAGTTGAGTTGGACAGTTTATTGTTATAATAAAAGATTACCAGGAATAGAACTTCACCATTGATCAAGGTGTCTTAATTGACATACAGTTCGAAACAAACCAATGAATATGACACGATGTGCTGCCGAGAGGAAATTGGACACGGAATCCTGGTGTAAGATTGAAAATACAGGGGATTTATATCGGAATACAAAAATATTTTTGCATATGCGAAAAATGAATACCGGAGTGAAATCGGATTCATAAACTGAAGCGTGGCTCCTTTCTGTGTTCAGAGGGGGAAAAGTCAAATGAACAAATGGTACAAGGAACAGTTCCGTTAACCTATTAAAGATGGCGTTCAATTAACCCGAGTGTAGCATGATATTTACCGTTGATAAAAGAGCAGTCGAAAAGTGGAGCATGAGTTACTGTGCAAATACAAATTGATGACTTACTAATACCAAAAGTATTTTTTGTTAGTCGACATGACCGGTTAAATAGTTTACTGCATCCCCGTTGTCTTTAATTGTAAACGTACGCATTAAATATGTAATAAACACATACACATACTCAAACTCAAACACACGCACAAAGTTTATATATATACATATGTATATGTATATATATACATATATAGATATATATATAGATATGTATATACGTATATATTCACACACACAGAGACACACACACACACACACACACACACACACACACACATACACACATATACACACACACACAAACATATATATACACATGTGCATATATGTGTGCATGTGTGTGTGTGTGTGTGTGTGTGTGTGTGTGTGTGTGTGTGTGTGTGTGTGTGTGTGTGTGTGTGTGTGTGTGTGTGCTGATGTGACCATAAAACGGTTTCCTACAATTCCATTGTTACTTACTAAACGTATATCCATCATTAAAAATGATATATACAGGGCTTAAGATGTAATGCTATCGAGAGAGCAAAAAGGAAGGTACACATACACACTTCATTCACTCCCCGACCACGGAGACAACACACAAGATGCTCCACCGGCTGGATATCGGGGCAAATGTTTGGCCGGGCACTCCAAACACCGCTCTAACTGTGTTGCACTGAAGAGGACTTAACATAGCTCTGTAACGTCCTCGGCTTAGGGCCAGGGGGCACGGCAGCTTTAGGTTTTCGTGGTGCGATGTCTCTTGAGATGTCTGTGTCGACCCAAAAAGTGTAGTTCGAATCTAATAAAGGGTTCCCATGTGGATGGTAAAATGCTTTTGTCCTGCAGACGTATAATGATTGGAAGACCGTAACTAGCGCTCTAAAGGCACGGTGTGATAGGTAGGAATGCGTTAGCAGTGAACTCATCTCGATAAAAACGATTATATTGGCAATGCAGCGTAAACCAAATAGTTAATTCACATTTTGCAGACTACTTATGAAACGGTGAACCGAACTGGTCTTTGTAAAATATATTTTACATGGCTTTGTTTATCTGAATATTCCTGGACACTGAATGCATGTAACAGAACACAACGTCAGTGACTGAGTAGGCAAATGCTTTGCAATGATTCAGCTGCAAATGCAACAGAATGGCTTAATATACCGTGTGTATTTATAACTATGCAGAATATAAACGCATTGTTTCACAGCTGTAGCGCAACAACCCTAAGCTGTATTTTGCCAAAACAGTAATCCAATCATTTTAGTTAATCTTATTCACTAAATCAGATTACAATTCAAGAGAAAATTATATTATGGTGGTCTTTATTATTGTCGCCAGGTGAGAGCAGGGTACACACAGAGACAAAC
>NC_051391.1:49552905-49555405 GCF_015228065.2 Penaeus monodon
ATCGAACCAACTGACCCACGACATTGAGCTGGATGCGGACGTTCCTGGTGGGGGAGGAGTCGTAGTCGACCCTGCAGCGGTAGAGGTCACGGTCAGAGGCCTTGACGGGGTCGAGCACGAGGCCGGGGGGGTGCATCCTCAGGTCGAGTGACGCCCTTTGACCCAAGGTTGCTTCCTCCGCCCAGGCGTCGCCGTGGCTGACGGGTCCGTTTCTTCCATCGACGCTGAAGGAGGAGGAGGAGAGGGGGGGGGTGAGGCGGAGACTGGCGTGAGACTAGATTATTATTATCATTTTTATCTATTTGTTTATTCTGAGGGGAGCGGTTGACGGATGATTAGTGTAATAGATGGATTGGCTCTGAGACACAGAGGTGGGAATGGATGGGGATGAATAGATAGTTATGAAAGAGAGAGAGGGAGAGGGAGAGAGAGAGAGAGAGAGAGAGAGAGAGAGAGAGAGAGAGAGAGAGAGAGAGAGAGAGAGAGAGAGAGAGAGAGAGAGAGGCAGAGAAACAGACAGACAAAGAGACAGAGACAGACAGACAGACAGAGTGAGAATTCAGGTAAGAAAAATATGCATATACATAATTCCATAGAGAAAACGACAAAAATAATGTCACATACAGAAACCGAAATCAACCCCAACCCACCCCTCCCCCCCACCCCACCCCCAAAAAAAGATAAATAAAAAATCCAAAAAGTCCTAAATATACGAGTAGAAGTCAAGATATGAAAAGATACGAAAACACCTCGTTTCTTAGTGAAAAATGAACGAACCGATTCTTAATACATAATCTTGTATATTATGTAAGCGCCTAGTCAGCAATTCAAGATTAATTCGACTCCCGCGAGTGATGGTTATAAAAAGCGAGATGTTAAGCCTATTTTCTATCTTCGTTTTTATATCTTCTATTTTTCACTTTGTCGACTTGTCCTGCTGTTTGTTTGTCTGTCTCTGTCACACTCGCTCTTTCTTTCTCTGTCTCTCGTTCTCTTCTTTCTCTCTATGTCACCATCTATCTCTAGCTCTCTCTTTTTTTCTCCATCTCTCTCTCTCTCTCTCTCTCTCTCTCTCTCTCTCTCTCTCTCTCCTCTCTCTCTCTCTCTCTCTCTCTCTCTCTCTCTCTCCCTCCCTCCCTCTCTCTCTCTCTCTCTCCATACCACCCCCTCTCTCTCTTTTCAATAATACGTCAAAAATGTTACCATATCTCACGTCTCTGCTCCCATTGTCTTTCCTGTTGACATGGGAGAGTTTAATCAGTTGCCACTCACTCTGATGACGCCAAGGGTAGAGCTACGAAATGAAAGGGGAAGGGAGGTGGGGTGGAAAGGAGGTGGGGTGAAAGGGAGGCCAGACAGGTAGGGGTTGCAAGGTGGAGTGGTAGTGGGAAGGGAGGTGGGGTGAAAGGGAGGCCAGGCAGGTAGGGGTTGCAAGGTGGAGTGGTAGGGGGAAAGAAGGTGGGGTGGAAGGAAGGCCAGGCAAGGTGGAGTGGTAGGGGGAAGGGAGGGAAGTGATAGGGTGTAGGGAGGGGAGTTTAAGGTAAAAGAGGAAAGGAGGGAGGTAGGGAGATAGGAATGGAAGGGAGGGATGGAGGAGGGATGAAGGGAGGGAGGGAGGAATGAGGGAATAAGTGAAGAAGGGAAGGAGGAGAAAAGGGAAGGGAAGGAGGAAGGGAGGGAGAAAGGAAGGAAGGGGGGAAGGAGGGAGAATGGGAGGAAGAAGCGAAAGAGGAAGGGAGTGAGGGAGGAAAGGAGGAGGGAGAAAGGGAGGAAGAAGCGAAAGAGGAAGGGAGTGAGGGAGGAAAGAAGGAGGGAGAAAGGGAGGAAGAAGCGAAAGAGGAAGGGAGTGAGGGAGGAAAGAAGGAGGGAGAAAGTGAGGAAGAAACGAAAGAGGAAGGGAGAGAGGGAGGAAAGAAGGAGGGAGAAAGTGAGGAAGAAGCGAAAGAGGAAGGGAGAGAGGGAGTGCTAGTTCGCTAATTAAAATCGTAGCTTCCGCCTCCTCCCTGCTAAATCCTTCTTATTGAACTTTTACATCGTTTTCCTGCTTTCTCTCGTTTTCTCTCGTTCGTTGTTTTTCTTGCTGCAGAAAGGATTGTATTATATGTATTTTGCGTATCCTTTCTTGGTTTCGTTTTTCTTTTTGTCTGTCTGTCTGTCTATTTCTCTATCTTTCTCTCTCCTTCTCTCTCTCTTTCTCTCACTTTCACTCTTTCTCTCTCTCTCCCTCTCTCTCTCTCTCTCTCTCTCTCTCTCACTCTCTCTCTCTCTCATTCCCCCCCTCTCTCTTTATTTTCTCTCTCTCGCTTTATTCTCTCTTGTTCTTTTACTCTCTCTTGTTCTTTCTCTCTCTTCTCTCTCTCTCTCTCTCTCTCTCTCTCTCTCTCTCTCTCTCTCTCTCTTATATATATATATATATATATATATATATATATATATATATATATTTATATATATATATATATATATATATATATATATATATATATATATATATATATAT
>NC_051391.1:49627905-49630405 GCF_015228065.2 Penaeus monodon
ATAATAGTAATTATTATTATTATCATTATTATTATTATTATTATTATTATTATTATTGTAATTATTATTATTATTGGTATTATTATCATTATTATTATTATCATCACAGTCGCTATCATGAATATCATTATTAACTGTCATCTATATCAGATTCAGTCTCATCATTATCATTGTCTTTTTCTGTTGTTGTTGTTGTTGTTATTGTTGTCACTATTATTATATTTGAGATCATTGTTATTTTCAATATGATTTTAATTAATAATAATGATAATAATACTAATAATAATAATAATAATAATAATAATAATAATAATAATAATAATAATAATAATAATAATAATAATAACAATAACAATAATAATAATGATAAAATAATAATGATAATAATAATAATGATATTAATAACAATAATGATAATCATAACAATAATAATAATAAAACAATATCATTATTTTTATTATTATCTCTATTATTCTTATTAATGATAATGATAATAATAGTAATATTAGTGATGATAAAAATACTGATAACAACAACAACAAAACAACAACAACAACAATAATAATAATAATAATAATAATGATAATAATAATGATAATAATAATGATAATAATAATAATAATAATGATAATAATAACAATAATGATAATAATAACAAAAATAATAATAAAACAATATCATTATTTTTTATCATCACTATTATTCTTATTATCATTATCATTTTTTTTTATTATTATTATTACTATAAGTATTCTAACTATTACTATTATCACATCACTTTTATCACCATCATCGTCACCAATATCACTCGCATGTGATCAATACCAATGCAAACAAGCAAAAATCAGCCTAATAACTTGACCTGGCATTATCAATTCATCCACTGAAATTTTGCAACGTAGGATCCAATATGTTTCGGCAAAGGACAATATCGATTTCCTATCAGTCTCGCTCTCCTGAATAGATTGTTATTTTATCTTTTATCAGTGAAAGAGATAAGAGAGATTGGGGTAGTTGCGACAAACGGGAGAGAAAGTAATGGAGAGAGAGAGGGGGGGGGGAGAGAAAGAGAGAAAGAAGGAAGAGAGAGAGAGAGAGAGTGAGAGAGAGAGAGAGAGAGAGAGAGAGAGAGAGAGAGAGAGAGAGAGAGAGAGAGAGAGAGAGAGATAAATGGTTAGACAGAGAGAACGGAACAAGATTCAGGGAGAGAAAGCGAGATATAGAGAGAATGACAGTAATAGATAGATGGATAGACAGATTTCTAGTTAGATAGATGGTCACATAAGATAGAGAGGTAGATAGATTGGCTGAGAGATTTAGATAAATAGAGAGGAAGAGAGAGAGCGAGATAGGTAGATATATATAGAGAGAGGGAGAAAGAAAGAGAGAGAGAAAGAGAAAGAGCGAGAGAGAGAGAGAGAGAGAGAGAGAGAGAGAGATAAAGAGGTCAGGGTAGACCAAAAGACAGACAAAAGACATTATTTATGAATCTCATATCCAGAAAACTGACGTAAAAAAAATTGGTCTATAAAACAAAAATATTTTCCCTAATTGGATTTTATAGCCACTGGTCCGTAAATGTTAATGAGGATCAAATATTCCATGATGAATAATGAAGCTATTTTTTTTTTTTTTTTTACGTAATGAAAGAAAAAAGAAAGAAAATGTGATTCGAAGGAGAATTATTTCCATGCCATTGATGAAAGATTTTTTTTCATGGATGCAGTTATTATTGATGAAAACAATTTTATTCTCTCTCTCTCTCTCTCTCTCTCTCTCTCTATCTATCTATCTATCTCTCTCTCTCTCTCTCTCTAGCTCTACTCTGTGTTTAAGTGCATTATTTCTTCCCAAGTGATCTTAATTACAGGAAGTGCTGGTGGTCATTGTAGTTTTTCATTATCATAATCAGAGTGAATTAGTTTGTATGTTATGTCTCTTGGGGTATCGTATGTCACAGAATGCAGTGTGTGTGTGTGTGTGTGTGTGTGTGAGAGAGAGAGAGAGAGAGAGAGAGAGAGGGAGAGAGAGAGAGAGAGAGAGAGAGAGAGAGAGAGAGAGAGAGAGAGAGAGAAAGAGAGAGAGAGAGAGACAAAGAGAAAGGGAGAGAAAGTAATTCTGCACATGCTATGAGACTGTGCTTTTTATCTAACGTCAATAAATCCTTTAATCGTCGTCGAGAAGGGCGTACTGCCACCTCCGTTTCCAGCCACGAGGGTCCCTTTAGGCGAGCCACGCAATGAGTTTGTCTTCACTTTTCCATGACGGATTTGGTCGAGACTTCCTTGGTCGTCCCACGGGCCTCGCCTCGTCGGGTTATCTTTAGAAGAGACAACCCGACGAGTGGGATAAAGTACCAAACCTGTACTGGTGTCATGATGCAACAGTAGGCTGGGCATTTGGGCTTGTCAACTCTACCCCGTGGCATGAAGCAAGGACCTGCTGCAAAAGGCATGAAGGTGAGACTCCTTAGCAGAAGACAAAGTGCTATGCAGCAGGC
>NC_051391.1:49650405-49652905 GCF_015228065.2 Penaeus monodon
AAATGGTGTGAAGGGAAGGATAGGGGAAAGAAGAGTGACAGTGAGTGGCAGAGTAATATGACAAAATAGACAAGAAAAAAATGAATAAAATATGATAACGAATGAGGGAAATGAGTGAAAACGAACTCACTGATGCTGATAAGTAAGGTTTAGAGAGACGATCAGACAGACAAAAAGAGAAAAAAGATAGACAGAATGACAGATAGATAAATATAGATAGATAGATAGATATATAGATAGATAGATTTATAGATAGATAGATAGATAGATAGATTTATAGATAGATAGATAGATAGATAGATATAGAGAGAGGAGTGGGAGGGGGAAGACAGAAAAACAGAGAGAAAGAAATGAAAATGGATAAACAGACAGACGGATTAATGAATAGATATGGAAGTTTATGATCACTATATATATATACACATTCACGTCGACTCCACTACCACCACTATTAAGATAATAATGATAATAATAATAATAATAATAATAATAATAATAATAATAATAATAATAATAAAACAATAATAATAATAATGAAGAAAGGTGAAAAAGAAAAAAAAGAAAAACCCGTATTTACTTCCAACCTTCCCACGCAAAAAAAAAAAAAAAAAAAAAAAAAAAAAAACACGCAGAAGCAAAGCAAACAAAAGAAGTGTTTCATTTAGTATTCCCGAATAGCCCGCTGGTGTTTCGCACTGCAAGAAGAATCTCCAAAGTGCCCCCCGTAATCTTGTCCGTTTTTCACCCCTATTTTGCCTTCTTAAGACACATTTCAATGCAGGTGAGGGAGCGAGAGAGCGTTGTGGGCGAGAGGCTCCCAGTCGATGCCGGCAGCAAGTCACATAAACTAGATGTGGCTCCACGACCTTGCTTCCTGCCCCTCCTCTTCCTCCTATGCTTTCTCTTCCTTCTCTTCCTCTTCCTCCTACTCCTTCTTCTCATTTTTCTCCACTTCTTCTCCTCCTCTTCCTTCTTCTCCTCCTCTTACTTCTCCTCTTCCTTCTCCTCCTCTTCCTTCTTCTCCTCCTCTTACTTCTCCTCTTCCTTCTCCTCCCCTTCCTCCTACTCCTTCTTCTCCTTTTCTCCACTCCTTCTCCTCTTCCTCTTTCTGCAGCTTGTTTTCCACTCCTCCTCCTCTTTCCTTTTTTTTCCTTCTCCCTCCCTTCCTCTTTCCTTTTCCTCTCTCCTTTCCTTCTCCTCCTCTGCTCATCTTTCCCAACTTCTTTCCTCTCCTTCTCCTCCTCTTTCTCTTTCCTGCTCCCCCGCTCTTCCTATTTTTTCCTCCCTCTCATTCTCCTGTCTCCCCTTCCCTTTCTTCCTTTCCTCTCTCTCTCTCCTCCCTTCTTTCTTCCTCTCCCGTTCCTCCTTCTTTCGGCCTTACGTAATTCTTCCTCCTTCCTCCTTCCTCCTTCTTCCTCCTTCCTTTATCTTCTCCCAAATCCCATCCACGTTATCCTATAATGTCTTCCACTTATCTCCTTCCCCGTTTTCCTCTTTCTTCATCTACCCCTTCCTTTTTTTCTCTTTCTCCCCCCTCCTAATTTATCCAGTCCTTTGTTTTCTGCCTCCTTCCTCTTCTTCCTCATTCCTCCTTATTCCCTTTCTTTCGTCCTCCCTCTCCTTTCTTCCTTTCCTTGTAATTCTCTCTTTGTTTTTGTTTTATATTTTCTTGATCTTTAATAAATAAGTAGATAAATAATTAGATAAATAAGTAGATAAATAAAATGAATGGATGAATATCTTAACTAATTATTGATTAACCAATAAATTATCTAATTAAATAAATAAAGGTACGAAAAGATAATAAAAAAAACTATCTCTTGTTCTTTCTCATCTTCCTCTATTACTCCTTACTCTTCTTTATTCTATTCTTTTCCTTTCTATCATTCCTGCTTTCATTCAGACTTTCTTCTGGGATTTTTTTTCGCCTTTTCTTCTCCCGTTCTCGGAATCTTAACGTGCTTGCAAGCGGAAGGAATGCCTTTGCACCTGGAATGAGAGGTCTTGTTCTAAACCTGTGTCTTCCTTTTGCGTTTATTTTCGCCCTCTTGCTTTTATTGTGTGTTTGTCTGTCTGTATGTACGTTTGTCTGTATGTACGTTTGTCTGTATGTACGTTTGTCTGTATGTACGTTTGTCTGTATGTTTGTCTTTCTGTTTATCTGTCTGTCTGTCTTGTTTGTCTGCTTGGCTATCTGTTTGTCTGTCTGTGTCTGGCTGATTATTAATCTGGATGTCTCCCACCGTCCCGCTCTCTCTCTCTCTCTCTCTCTCTCTCTCTCTCTCTCTCTCTCTCTCTCTCTCTCTCTCTCTCTCTCTCTCTCTCTCTCTCTCTCTCTCTCTCTCTCTCTCTCTCTCTCTCTCTCTCTCTCTCTCTCTCCTCTCTCTCTCTCCTCTCTCCCCCTCCCTCTCTCTCTCTCTCTCTCCCCCCCCCCCCTCTCTCTCTCTCTCTCTCTCTCTCTCTCTTCTCTCCTCTCTCTCTCCTCTCTCTCTCTAGTCCC
>NC_051391.1:49670405-49682905 GCF_015228065.2 Penaeus monodon
TTCAGAACTTTCTCGAACCGTTTTACGCAACATATGAGAGCAGCTTTTGGAGAATATGCAAATCGGCGACGCATTTGCATAATCATGATCATGTTTATATCTTCTGATGTGACATATTCAATTGGGTTTTGCCACTGCTTTGCGCATAGCTTTCTTCACTTTTTCTCTCTCTCTACTTTTTATCTTATTCACTTTTCTGTTTATTGTTTCATTTACTTCTACGTTGCTCTTCCGTTTTCTCCTTCGTGTCCGTTTTCAGCCCCCCCCCTTTTTTTTTTTTTTACTCCAGTCCTTCCCTTTATCCATCTTTCACTTCTTCCTTCCGTCGTTTTAGATTTTATCCTCAGAGTATAAATGTTAACAGATTAAACCATTTCATTTTATCAAATACACAAACCCACGCTAAGTACTGTAGCGAATAACCATATATTTCGCGTATTATTGTATAAACACATTTTATAAAATAATAATGATGATAATAATGATAATAATAATAATAATGATAATAATAATAATAATAATAATATTAATAATATTAATAATAATAAGGATAAGAATAATAATAGTGATAGAATAAAGGCTATAATGCTGAAACACTATTTCTTTTAATACAAACCTTACCTATGTTATATATAAACACTTTTCCAGAAACAAATAATTTTGAATCGCACCAGTGATTATTTTGTATCTTTACCATATACTCCTTCATATAAAACAGAATAAAAATATATGAAATAGATAAATAAATTAATCAATACAATAATGATAACAAATATACGCAAACTAAAAAAAAGAAAAAAAAATCAGACAAATGCAGATTGTTCCCGACGCAGAAACAACGAGCCACAGCGTTGCAAATCGGAACCATTGGCTTTTGCAATGATAGTGGAAGTGATATTTTGACCCCGGTTCCTTTCCCTTGGATTTTCAGACTGGCATTTCGCTGCAGACGGAAACGGGAAGGAAGGGGGTTAGGAGAAAGGAGAAGAAAAGGGAGAAGGAGGAGACGGGGGAAGGAGAGAGAGAGAGAAGGAGAAGGGGGAAGGAGAGAGAGAGAGAAGGAGAAAGGGGAGAGAAAGGAGACGGAAGGAGAGAGGAAGTAGGGGAAAGGAGACGGAAAGGGAGAGGGAGAAGAGGAGGAAGGAGGGAGGAAGGAAGAATGCGAGGGAAGGAGGGAAGATAGGAAGGACAAGAAGAGGTAGAGGATAAAGGGGAGGAAGGGAGAGAGGGAAGAAGGGATAAAGGAAGAGAAGAGGGGATGGCGGGGGAGAATGAAGAGAGATCACCTAAATCAGAAGAAAATGCCTAGAAATGAATAGCAGAATATTTATCATCAGAGTCATCATCTAACAGCTGAAAGCGAGAAAGTTCCTGCACTATGTACTGGATCCCCGTTTGAAAGTATTGTTACAGACTTTATTCTAAGTATACAAAAGAAGCAAGTATGTATTATAAGGCACAATAACAAAGGGAAAATTAACCAAGTAACATAAAATCCTGACATTATATAACTAACAATAAAGTTACCAATCCATCACACGCTCACGCTAATCCACGGTCCTCCGAATACAGAGAGATTGTCATTGCTAAAGTGGCCTACATTATCACCGATCTTTTTACAGGTATTACGCAAGTATTGAACTAAACAAAGCGACAGCAAGGAGTTGACCAAATACTCTGGAGAGTGACAATGACTCAGTTGGAAGAAAAGTTTTAACGATGCAGACCAGATTGCAACACAAAAACTTTCGTTAATTAGGAAATATCTTTTTGTGTTTCCAAACGCGATTACAATAGTGTGTTCGACTAAACGTCTAAATGACAAACTAGGTGTTCTATTTAATTTATATAATGTTTTTCATTTCTTTTCTTTTCTAATATTTTGTGTATTGATTAGATGCTAGACTTCTTAGATTTTAGAACTTTAATTTATTATTTGACTAATTGTTTTTTAAACTAGAAAATGAGTAAAAATTAAAAAAAGAAAAAAAAAAGCTAGGGTGAATGCCTGCACAGATTTCTTTTTTTGTGTGTATATGTATTTTGTGTATATATATATATATATATATATATATATATATATATATATATATATATATATATATATATATATGTGTGTGTGTGTGTGTGTGTGTGTGTGTGTGTGTGTGTGTGTGTGTGTGTGTGTGTGTGTGTGTGTGTTCATATAATATATATATATATATATATATATATATATATATATATATATATATATATATATATATATGCTTCTCTCTTTTATTAAGAAATAACAAATAAAAAAAAAAAAAGTTGAATAGAGAAGCTGTAAACATTATCTTCCAGAAAGAAAGGAAACCAGATATACGTGATCGGCTCCGAATTATGCCCCAAGGAAGAGCTGAAAGACAAAAAATACTGCTTAAAGGCTTAATAACGTATATATTTCCATCAGTCATCTAGACTTGATTTTCTTCCAAAGACTATTGTATATAATTTTAACAGTGGACAACGAAATTCAGTCGAGTATGTAGTACAGGAATGAATGCATTGAACAGTTTGGCCATTGCGTTTTATTTTATGTGTTGGAGGACACTCCGGTACTGGAATTTACCCTCATGGTATGCCAACGCCTCTAAGCCTGCGTCCTCCTGCCTTCAAAAACTATGAAAGCTTTTGCTGACTGCTTCGAGGAAACCTTGAGTGGGAGAGTTACTTCCCATTGTGTATTTATGGCCACTATTGGTCGACAGCATAAGATGGAATGCTCCAAACAGATTGGATGTAGAGGCAGCGGTCCCTGATTCTGTTTTGGGGTTTATTGAAACGAGGTAGAACTGGGTTGAGTTGTTTATATATACGAATATATGTGTGAGCGTGTGTGTGCAAGTTATATACTATTAAGAATAGGCACAGAATATGTGATTCAGAGACATATGAAGGCGATGAATATTTAATTAACAGCTTTACCTTCACTTCTTGTAATGCGTTCAGGTTATGCCTATAAACGTCCTTTACCATCAATACATTTAAAATGAGTCTCTTAATACAGGTAACAACTTGTAACTATATCAAAGATGCCAAATGAAGTAAGATTTCCAGGGTTTACAGAGAATAACTGAACAAAAAGGTGAAGCTATGTTACTTTAAATAAATCTTTCATGCATGTCACTCTTTTAAAAGTTTCAAACTAAGGGGAAGTTCATTCATATTGATATCTAACCGCTTCATATATATGATAAAAACCTAAAGGCACCATAAAAACACGCCATTATCTTTAGTACTTCTAACTAATGCCATTCATCATCTGGTCCATCGAGTAATTGATGATAATAGGATAATAACAAATGTGCTCTTAATAACAATACCTCTTTTAAGCACTACTGTTACTACACAGCAACAACAGCAATTATAAAGAAGGCAGCAACAAACAGTGACAAACAAACAACACAGAGGTAAACAGATAAATGAACAACAGATGCTAGCGAACAGCATCTCCGAGCTACGTCCTTTGAGAGGCTTCTGCACAGCGAGTTACTTCCGATGCATTATCTCTGCTACGCTGCAAATTGCATTACTTGAGGGCGGAAGAATGGAAGATCATTGGAGATGGGCGTGAGAAATTTGCTCGCTTTGTTAAGGCGTGAAGTTGATGTACGAGATGGGCGGAAACCGTAGTTTGGGGGTTTAATTTAATTCTTGAGAATTAGTTCGTAGGTAGTTATAACTACGGCCTATATAAACGTTTGGTAGTCCTAGGTATAGTAACTGATGATAGTGAGAGTAATAATAAGAGCCACTCTAATAACTGTAGATGACCAAATTATAAAGATAATTAAAGATAATAAGAACGATGATAATACAGTTGATCAGTGATGAAAAGAAGAACAAATGTAAATATTATTGATAACACTATTACTAGTTTTATAATGATTACTGTTATCATTGTTATACACATTATTAATTTTGCTATTGTAGTATTAATGTCATTTAGGGAAGAATGGTTTTATTATTAGTATTTATCTTCATCATCATCATCATCACCATCATCATCATCATCATCATCATCACTATCATCCTCATCATCATCATCATCATCATCATCATCATCATCATCATCATCACTATCATCCTCACCATCATCATCATCATCCTCATAATCATCATTACTATTACTATAATTACTGTTATCATAATTTATTATTACAACAACAACAATATCTGTAATACAGAAAGTATACCAGTGAACGAAAAGCGATCTTTACCCTCCTAGTCACAACATTCTTTTAGCATTCAGGACCCGAGTCCCTGTGAGCCTCGAGTGAAGACTGTTGCATCATCAATCTGCAAGGGCTTGCTTATGTAACACTAGTTGCAAATCAACTTGCGAATGCATTTCTGATGAAGGGATTACAAAGCACAGCCTAGCCCTCCTGGAGACTTAGTTCTTATAATGAGTGGATTTCGACCCCTCTTGCAACAAGGAGAAGTAATTAACAACTAAAACATGCAATAATTCGTTTACATTGCAAACACGTCATGAAAATATGTTGCAGACGTGTGCAATGAAGGAAAATGATATGCAGTGAGCATGAATCATGGATCTAAAATTTGCTAGGGGGGGTGAATGTAATACTGTATTTGTGACTGTTGAAAACTGTTTTTTTCTGGGTATCAAGAATGAATTTATTGCGCAGTATTAAAACCTAAATCACTCTTTATAATCTTTTGTTTCCTCTTGTCTATGATCATTCATTTAACTTGCTTGTTGCTCTGAATGTCTGAATACTTTACTAACAGGGATGAATGAAATGTGTAGTTTTAGCAGAGTAGCTTTGTGTAATGTTAAGTGTATCTTTGTATATTCTTTTTTTCCTCGTCTGCACTTTATCTGTTCCATATTCTGATTTCTTCTTAAATGTCTATTAATTCATTTCAATTATAAAGTAGTTGTCGCTTTTTGGTTTTATCATGCATTATATATATATATATATATATATATATATATATATATATATATATATATATATATATATATATATATATATATATATTTTTTTTTTTTTTTTTTTTTTTTTTATTTTTTTTTTTTCATTTTAAGTATTTTATTATTGAATTATAAAACTGAATTTCATTTTTTTCGCTCTCTATTATCTCTGAATGTAATTATAAGAAATTAGTTTCCTATACTGTAATTAAAACGATCAAACAACCATCGGAATATTGATTTGCATCGTGCATCACTTACCTGATTGCCGGATGCAATACCAAATGCAATATAAGATGCAATATGCAACTCGTGCCGACTCATTTACAGAGGAATAAAATTAAAGAACACAATATTACTCCCATCTCCCTGCCCCTTTTCCTTACTTCCTTCGTATCTGATCAAATTAATCCCAATATAAACACAGCCGAAGCTTCAGGAGGATGCAGCTCTCATCGACTGGTTCCCGAGTGTGCAATTGCAGCCGCTTCTTTCAGCACGGATCAAGGCGATGCTCTTACCTGCAAGGAAGAGAAAAACACATTTACTAATAGGAGTGTCCTTAATGGCCTTTGCCGAGTGGGGCTTCGGGTCTGTAAGACGGCCCAAATATCATCTTACCGCGGGATAATGCGCAGGAGAGAGGGAGATGGAGAGTGAACGGGAGATGGAGATGGAGAGTGAAACTGAGAGAGATGGAGAGGGAATACTCGAGAGAGATGGAGAGGGAACGGGAGAGGGAGATGGAGGGTGAACGGAAATGGAGATAGAGAGGGAAACAGAGGGAGATGGAGAGGGAACAAGTGAGGGAGATGGGCAGTGAACGGGAGAGGGAAATGGAGAAGGAACAAGAGAGGGGGACGGGGAATGAACAAAGTGGGGGATGGAGATTGAACAAGAGAGAGGGATGGAGGAGGACGTAAGGAAGGAGGGTTTAAGGGGGATTGAGAATGAATGAGGGAGTGAGGGAGATGGTGAGTGAACAAGAGAGGGAGATGGAGACTGAACAAGGAGAGGGAAATGGGTAATGAAGAAGAGAAAGAGATGTAGGAAAGGGGAGAATCAACAATTTTAGCAAATATAATTCTCTCTATTACTCTACTGTTATCGAGAAAAAAATACTCGACAAAAGAAACAAACAACACAAACCCTGTCTCCCTTTCTCCCCCCCCCCCTAACCCTCCCCCTCCCTGATCACTCCATCGAACGTTTATGAAGCAAAACGTTTTCGCGGAATGTTACGATCCTCCTGTTCGAAATCGATTCAGCCGCAAACGTTCCCAGCTGTTGTTCCGATCTCATACGTTCCCGTGGGTGGAGTTACGGTAGCTGAACTTTCGTTAAGAATTCGCGGTTAGAAATTTTTCTTGTGAACGTGTAATCAGATAAACACGAAGTTTTAAAGGGGCTGCCCAGGGTAAGGATGCGTCTGATGTATCAATATTCTTTGAATGTCCTTTGGGCGTCTCCTGCCGCTGCTCCGGACTTTCTGACTTTATATATATATATATATATATATATATATATATATATATATATATATATATATATATATATATATATATATATATATATATATATATATATATATACATATATTGTTTCCAACCCCCTTCTGATCTCACGACTCGGTAAACGTTAGCCCTGACGCACGTGCCCTTTTCCAAGGATGCGAGACCGCGGAATTAGAGCAAGGGGGGTGAGGGGGTAAGGGAGGGAGGGAGGAGGGTGTAGGGCTGAAGGTTGTGGTCTGTTGAGTGGCGGGGGGGGGGGGATGGTAAGGAAATGTTATATCAGCAAATATATCATAAAATAAAAGGGTATAGATGAATAGAGAGAAGAGGGAGTGGAGTGAGCGTGGGAGATACTGATGATGTTGAAAACGAGGTTGAGACTAAAGATGCTTTTGATAGCTACCATTATTTTCAATAAGAGTTGTAGTGATAACATGAGTAATATAAATAACGTGGTTATCAATAATCATGTGGTAACAATGACAAGAGTGAATATCTTAATATCATTCATACTACTATTCTAACAAGAATTGTAGCAGTGACAGTAGTAGCAAGGCTAATATGGAGAGCCATCGCAATAATGGTATTATCATAAGAATGGTAGTGATGGTATTAATGGCAGCCGCAAGATTTAATAAGAAAAGTGCCAGACCTGTTTCCCTCACCGTTCCTCTTTAAAATTTCACACCCTCCTCCTCCTACTCCTTCTCCTCCTCCTCTTCCTCCTCCTCCTCCTTCTCCTCCTCCTCCTCCTCCTCCTCCTCCTCCTTCTCCTCCTCCTCCTCCTTCTCCTCCTCCTTCTGCTCCTCCTCCTCCTCCTCCTCTTCCTCTAACCTTCCTCCTCCTTCTTCTCCTCCTCCTTCTCCTCCTCCTCTTCCTCCTCCTCCTCCTCCTCCTCTTCTTCCTCCTCCTCCTCCTCCTCCTCCTCCTGCCTCTCCTGCTCCTCCTCCCCCTCCTCTTCCTCCTCCCTCCCCCCCTTCCCCCCACCCCACTCCAGCCAATCCCCACGCACGTTTATTCCCTCCTCGTCCTCCTCTCATCCATTGCCTCCTTGACTCCACCTCATTCCCTCCTGAATTCGTAACCTTTATCCCTAACGCTTCTTCCTCATATTCCAGTTCCCACTATCTTCCTTTCCTCCTCTTTTCTTCTTCCTTCGTACCTCCCCTCCTTCCTTCCTCCTTATCTCCTCTTTCCCTCTTTCTTCGCACCTCCGCCTCCTTTTCCCCCTTTCGCCTATCTCTTCCCTTCTTCCTCCTCCCCCTTCCCCCTCCACTCCCCCTCACTAACTTCTCCTTCTTCCACCTCTTCAGCTTCGCCCTTACCTCCTCCTCCTTCTCCTGCTCCCTCTTCCTTCTCCCTCATTTCATCTCCTTTCATCTTTCTCCTTACCTCCCCCATCACCCCCCCCTCACCCACAACCTTTCCCCATCCTCCCCTTCACCCTCCCCCTCCTCCCTTTCCCCCCCTCCCTCCACACTCTCCCTACCCCCATCCCCACCTTCCCCCCCTTTCCCTCCCCCCATCCCCACCTTCCCCCGCTTTCCCTCCCCTCATCCCCACCTTCCCCCCTCCTTCCCCCCCTCCACACCTTCCCACCCCCCATCTCCCTCCCCCCTCTCTCTCTCACCCGCTGGCGACTCGAGAGGGACCTGACGCAGGACGGAAGGAAGCACTCTGTCTCAAGGACTACCGAGACACTACACGAGCTTCTCCTTCAGGCAGCTCTCGTCGGGAGCGGAGGCCGGAAACTTTGGCATCCGCGGCGAGGGGAAGGAAAGGGGGAAGAGAGGGAGAGGGAGAGAGAGAGAGGGAAAGGGAGAGGGAGAGGGAGAAGGAGAGGGTGAGAGGCGAGAGAGGGAGAGGGGAAGAGGGAGAGAAAGAGAAAGAGAAGAGGAGAGGAGAGGGGGGATGGAGAAAGATAGATAGACAGATAGATAAAGGGAGAGTGAGGGAAAGAGAGGCAAAGGGAGAGAGAGAGAGAGAGAGAGAGAGAGAGAGAGAGAGAGAGAGAGAGAGAGAGAAGAGAAGAGAAGAGAAGACAGAAAGAGACAAAGAGAGAGAAGGGGAAGAGAGGGGAATGAGAGAGAAAATGAGAACAAGGGAGGGCGAGAGAGAATAAGAGAAAGGGATGGAGGGGGAGGGGGTGGGAGAGCGACTGGTGCAGAGAAAGAGAGACAGACTCTCTCTATTTTCTTCTTTTCTTCTTCATCTTCTTCTTCTTCTTTTTTTCCAGGACGGAAAGTCGATATGACTTCCAAAACCTTCAGTGTTCTGGACTGGGAAAAGTAAATGCTCATTTTCTCTACCCCCCCCCCCTCCCACACTCACTCCGGAAAGTACTTTAAATAAAAAGTGGTTTCTTTGCCTGCCTTTATATTCCTGGGTGTCCATCTATTTTACTTGCCCCCCCCCCCTATCTTTCTCTCTGTTTCTCTTTCTCTCTCTCCCTCTCTCTCTCTCTCTCTCTCTCTCTCTCTCTCTCTCTCTCTCTCTCTCTATCTATCTATCTATCTATCTATCTATCTATCTATCTATCTATCTATCTATCTATCTATCTATCTATATATATATATATATATATATATATATATATAATTCTTTTCTCTCTCTCTCTCTCTCTCTCTCTCTCTCTCTCTCTCTCTCTCTCTCTCTCTCTCTCTCTCTCCTCTCTCTCTCTCTCTCTCTTCTCTCTCTCTCTCTCTCCCTCCTCTCCTCTCTCTCTCTCTTCTCCTCTCTCTCTCTCTCTCTATCTTCTCTCTCTCTCTATCTTTATCTTCTCATCTCTCTCTCTCTCTATCTCTATCTCTCTCTCTCTCTCTCTCTATCATAATCATCTCTCATCTATCTATCTATCTATCCTATCTATCTATCTATCTATCTTCTATCATTTATCTACTACTCCTTCTTCTTCTATCTATCTGCTTCTTCTACCTCTTTCTTTTCCCTGTTTGTCCCTTTTTGTAGGTGCGCTTGCGAGTGTACCTTATCATAAATGAAAATGCAGACATATATATGGCTTTGTAATACTATGCTCTCCTTTAAATGCCTGGTCAGGGAAGAGAGAGGCGGAGACCGATATAGAATAAGAGAGAGAAAGAGAGACAGTGAAAGAGAGAGAGAGAGAGAGAGAGAGAGAGAGAGAGAGAGAGAGAGAGAGAGAGAGAGAGAGAGAGAGAGAGAGAGAGAGAGAGAGAGAGAGAGTGAGTGAGAGAGAAAGATGGCTAGATAGACAGATAGAGATAGATAAGTAGATAGATAGATAGATAGACAGAAAATAGAAGAGAGGAGAAGAGGCAGAGAAAAGAGTGAGAAAATCACGAGAATTTCGTGTTCGGTCGTATCAGTTTCATATCTGTCCCAGAGCCTTAAATTGCTATTGGCTCTTGTTGAACGAAGCGATTTCGCCCCGACGTCCCACAAACAAGAGCGAATAACCCTTTTGTGTAACACGACGACCCAACTAAACAGTTTAGGTCCCGCGTCGATATTAATGGTACCGGTGTTATTGTTCGTCGAATAGTTTAGTTGTTTCCCCCCGCTCAATATTTCATCGACACTCGACCTTCGTAACTATGCAGCCTTTAGGAGTTACGCTCTTGGATCTCATAATTCGAAACTTTACCAACTTTGCTCCAAAGTACAGAGTGCTCTGTTGTATAGGATTAAGTTACCTTCTGTGGGGTCGCTGGAGAGCTTGACCACAGCTCCCCGCTCGTAAAGATGGCAGATTGCCCCCCTTCCCTACCCTGTTTGATGTCCTCTGTTGCTGGGCAGAGGGCGAAGGGGAAAGAGGGGGGGGGGAAAGAGAGAGAGCTTGCATCGAGCAGGATTTTGGAAGAAGCTTGCGGGTTTAAAATTCCGGAATCCCTGCCACAGAGTAAAGATATGCCGGTCGGGTTTATGGAGCACCTAAGGGGCAGGAGGAGCGAAAAGCCACAGGTTGATTGTCAACGCACTCTCGATTTTATCACGCTCATAATAATAAAAAGACCGTTGTAAATCCGGACGCGAAACCCCCTCACTCCCTGCCCCTGGTGGCCTCATTCCTTCGAAGCGGGGATAAAAGATGGAGAAGAAATAAAGAGAAAAGAAAAACAGAAGATAAAAACGTGCAAAATTCAGTAACGGCGCGTCACGACTTTGCAGCCTTAACAAGAGCTTTGCAAGTAGCATTCTCGCTCTCCCGAACTCCGATCCGATATTGACCCTTCGTGGCCTCGGCTTCCCTTGCACGAAGAGAGGGATGGAGGGAGGGAGGGGAAGGAGAAGACGGCAAAGGGAGGCGCAGAGGGGGATATGGAAACGGGGAGAAGAAAGATGTTAGAGTGAGGGGAAAAAGGGAATGGAAAGTAAGTGGGAATGGAAGAGTGAGGGGATCAAAAAGGAAAAGGAAAGAGAGAGAAAATGGAAGAGTGAGGAGAGCAAGGGAAGGAAAAGGGGATAGAGAACGGGAGAGAGGAGAGGTGATAGAGAAAGAGGGTAGAGGGAAGGGATGGGAAAGGGGGAGGGGACAGGAGACATTGGGGAGAACACCGATGGGCCGTCCATAAAACAAGGGTCCAAGGATATCGTTAGGTTTTATAGACGCGTGTGAGCCATGTCCATCCGAGTGAAGGCAGTTCATTATTGGTCACTCACAAGGTCTAGATTATTAAAGAAATCGTCGCCTTTTCATGATCATATCCAATTTTCTTCTGCTTCTCCTTCACACAAGCTCGCTCGGGAATTCCCACCGCACAGGAGTCCGGAATTAGACGACCCAAAACGTGATAAAAGTAGCCAGAGTTCGAAGTAAAACAAATATTTCGTGTGTTGGCGAAGGCCCGCGGCGCCCGGAGAACTCGGGGTCGTAAAGTAGACATCTGGATAGACACGATAATGGGCTAATCCTCTTCATATTCCTAGGAAGAATGTTTATGGACAGGGCAGCTTTTCTGGTCAGTCTGCCTGAGGAAAACGACGAGAAAATATAAAAACGAAGGAGTGTTTCTCGAGAAAGGAATTATAATTAGGGAGGACCGCAAGGAAACCGTAATGGAAAATGTGATGGGCAGAAATATTGCGAAGTTTTGCTCTAAAAAGAAAAAGAAAGAAAGAAAGATGTCTTAGAGAAACAATACCAGCTCGCAGATAGCATACATAAAATCAGAATTGAATTTTGCAACTTCTCTGATCTTCCTCTGTAATTTCATAGCCTAACATTTCAACAGAAACAGTTTTGACATTTGCATGATATGGAGCCAAAATAATAGAGCGATTATTTCCCCCCTTTTTATCCAACATATTGCATTTCGTCCAAAAACTAATATAGGAGAAAATAGAGAAATGGTGTTCGAATGTGATGTATATTTCATCTCTGGAAATATCAACTTTCAATTTGCTTGTCGGACGGCAGAATTTAATTCCCTTAAATCCGCGGCTTCCAAAATCGATAGATATACATTCAAAGCTATCATGTCGCTAGATTGGCTGACAGACTGCTTTCGTTCAATTAACTTTATACCAAACTGGAAGGCAAATGGTGCGGACACTGCAATCAACCAAATTGCAAAAGGATAAACCATGATCTTTTGGCACAGGCTTCGGTCTCTTCATTACGATTTTGGATATCAGTTTGTGCTCGCGACCGCCGCCAGAGGGAGAGAGACCGCGGGGTTATCTGCGTTACGGCGTCACTCGTTCGCGCCGCAGACTCCCGCCTTGTCTCGCGTTCGTGTAATTTGCGTGACGTCATTTCCGTCGGTCGGTGCTTTGTAGATATTCTTATATCAAGATCTGATAGTAAGATGTCGTTTGTATTTGAGAAAAAAAGAGAAGAAAAATATTACGTAATATACTTCGTCGGTGTTTTGTGGGTAGAATACTTCGTAGATTTTTTTAGAATAAAATAATCTTACATAGTTTAAATTCCACAAAAAGGAAATTTACGTAACTTCCATCGTTGTGGCTGCGTTTCGTGGTAGATAGATTTTTATTTCTCTCTCTCTCTTTTTTTTTCAAGTTAATAAACTCGTGTC
>NC_051391.1:49732905-49735405 GCF_015228065.2 Penaeus monodon
AAAAGCGGAAAATAAGCGGGAAAAAGTGGAAGATACAAATTACTCTATTTTATCACGAGAATATGTACGTTCGTTTCCCCTTGACGTAGGATAGATAACGGATGTTAAATATATAATAGGTTTAGATGATACATATGTAAATGTCATCCTGGATATTACTACAGGCAGGCGTGGGCATTAGAATAAAATATTTCTAAAAAAAAAAATGAAATAAAAAAAGAGGACTATCATATGAAAATTAAATTCCACGTAGAAGGGAGTAATCAAGGAGATTAGAATAAAAATTACACCAATTTCTCTCTGCCTCTAATTACATATCACTCGTTCTGTTCAAGGAATGTGTGTGAATGTTGCAGTGTTGTTGTTTTGCTCATGTAGTTTGTCCGTGTGTGAGACCCGAATACAAACACACATATGTATGTGTATGAATATATATATATATATATATATATATAATATATATACCTTTTGACCAGCACCTCCCCTTTTTCTTAAAAAACTTCCTCTTCCCCCTTGGGGGGGGGGGGAAAAAAAAAATGGGGGCTTACTTTTTTGGGGGGGGGGTTTTTGGGGGCAGGGGGGGGGTTTTTTTTGGGGGGGGGGGGGGTTTTTGGGAAAATTTTCCCCCGGTTTAAAAAATTTTAGCCTCAAAATTTGGGGGGGGGGGGGGGGGGTTTTTTGGGGGGTTTACTTGGGGGGGGGGGGGGCCCCCCCCCCTTTTTCCCAAAAAGGGGGGTTTTTTCCCCAAAAAAACCCCCCCCTTTTTTCTTTCGTTTTGTTCTGGGGGGTTCCTTACCTTTTTTCCTTTCGTTTCTTTCCCCTTCTTAAAATCTGTTTTTTTTTTCCCCTTTTTCTCCGGTTTCTCCCTGTTTTTTCTTGTAAAAAAGGGCTTCTTTTTTTCCCCTTTTGGGGTTCTTAAATAAAAAAAATTTCCCTTCCCCTTCCCCTTTTAAATTCCTCTTCTTTTAAATGTTGTTTTCCCCTTTTTTTTTCTCTTTTTTGCCCGGGGTGGCCCTCCCCCTTTTTTTTAAATTTTTTTTTTTTTTTTTTTTTTTTTTTTTTTTAATTTTTTTTTTTTTTTTCTTTTTTTTTTCTTTTTCTTTTTTTGGTTATTTTTTTTTTTTTTTTGTTTTTTTTTTTTCTTTTTTTTTTTTTTTTTTTTTTTTTTTTTTTTTTTATTTTTTTTCTTATTTTTTAAATTTTTTTTTTTTTTTTTTTTTTTTTTTTTTTTTTTTTTAAAAATTTTTTTTTTTTCTCTTTATTTTTTTTCTTAAAAATTTTTTTCCTTTCTCCTCTCTCCCCTCCTCTCTCCTTTTCCCCCCCTTTTTCTCTCCCCCCCCCCCCCCTTTTTCTCTCTCCCCCGTTTTCTCTCTCCTTCTCTCCTCTCTCTCCCCCTCCTTTTCCCCTTTTTCCCCTTCCCCCCTCCCCCCTTCTCCCCTCCTCTCCCTCCTCTTTTTCCCTCTTTCCTCTCTCTTCTCCTCTCCCTCTTTTTTTTTTTTCTTTATTTATAATTTTTATTTTTTTTTTTTTTTTTATTTTTTTTATTTTTCTTTGTTGTTTTTTTTTAAAAAAACCAAAAACCCGTGTGTTTTCCCTAAAATTAAAGCGGGAAAAAGTCTGAGTATCATAAAAGGAGGATATATATGTGTTACTTGATAATCCTGCTTTGTTCTTGCGTAGACTTTTTTCCACTGGGTTTGCATGCTTTGTATCATAAGCGTCGTTTATTTAATGGAGAAACGTCAAAGAAGAATAATGGCAAAGTTCTATTTATGTGTTTCTTCTTTGCACCTAATTTCTTAGCTTATTATTCTCTCTCTCACCTTCTCCCTGTATCCGTTCGATACTCTCTCTCTTTCTCTCTCTCTCTCTCTCTCTCTCTTCTCTCTCTCTCCCCTTTTTCTCTCTCTCTCCTCTCTCTCTCATCTCTATCTTCTATCTATCATCTACTATCTACTTTTATCTCTGTCCACCCTTCCCCCCCCCCCCCCCCCCCTCTCTCTCTCTTCTCTCTCTCTCTCTCTCTCTCTCTTTCTCCCCCTCTCCTCCCCCTCTCTCTCTCCTCTCTCTCTCTCCTCCCCTCTCTCCTCTCCTTCCCCTCGTCTCTCTCTATCCTTTTTCCCCTCTCTCTCTCCCTTTTCTCCCCTCTCTCCCCCTCTCTCCTCTCTCTCTCTCTCTCCTCTCTCTTTTCCCCTCCTCTCTCTTCTTCCCCTCCTCTCTCTCTTTCTTTCTTTCTTTCCCCCCCTCCCATACACACAATACACATACGCGAAAGTTACAAAGAAAAAATGTTTTTAAAAAATCCTTTCTAGCCAAGCGCACGATCTTTCCAAGACAGAAGGAAAGTAAACGAAATAAAAATCCTAAAAAAAAAATGAAATCCAGTCAAGAAAGTGAGCTTGAAAAAAGAAGAAAAGAAGAGAAAAAAAATTACTCAGGAACTAAATAGCTTGAGCGAAGAAGGTGTGATAGGCAGGGGGGGAGGAGGTGGGGGGGAGGG
>NC_051391.1:49817905-49825405 GCF_015228065.2 Penaeus monodon
AGTGTGTGTGTGTGTGTGTGTGTGTGTGTGTGTGTGTGTGTGTGTGTGTGTGTGTGTGTGTGTGTGTGTGTGTGTGTGTGTGTGTGTGTGTGTGTGTACATACACACACACACACATGTATGTATATATGTATCTGGCAATGAGTAAGAGAGGTGTCGTGGTTATATCAGTGATAATAAGTGCTAAAAATTACGAGTGAAAAGTGATCTTTGCATACGAGGAGTGCCAACAAGCAATGCTTGGTTCCATTACCGTGTTAAATAAGTTCATAAGATCCCAATGCTCATCGGGAGTGTCACAGTAGATAGAATCAGCGTTAAAAAAAAAACTCCCCCCCCCCCCCGCCCCCAGAAAAAGGATACCAAATCACGAAATCATAAGAAAATGACGAGCATCACCGGTCACCGAGGAACTGCCAAATCGCACGTACGACAGTTTTCCCTCGAGTAGATTCGCTAAGAAACAGCCAAACTGCCAGTATGTAAGTCCAGTACATCACAAAATCAGGTAGGTTTAAACATAAAGCAACAAATATAATCAGCCACTCGACAGAAGATCCGCCAGAAAAAACTAGGCATTTACAAAGCGTAATTCAAAGGATGGCACCTTAATCAAGTGCCAGACGCTGATCCCGCGAGAGCGCACGCCCATAGGCTTAGCAACCACTAAAATATGCGACACCTCTCCGAAAAACTGCCAGATACAAAATCACCTTTCCTTCTTCCTCTAACCCCAAACCCCATCCTTACCCCTTCCAACACCGTCCTAAATCCTCCTCTCCCACATCACCCGCCTCCTTCCCTCCGCTGCAAGCCTACAATTTATGCACATTATAATGGGCGTGTGTACGCTCATGCAGATGCTGTTCAAACGTTTGTGCAGGAGTATGAGTGCGTACACGGAAATGCGCAGATTTATGCTTGTTTATGTGTACGTGTTCGCGTGGGCTTCTATGAAGATGTTCATTTAGCCAGCAAGAGAGTAAAAACCCATTTCACAATAATTATGGGAGATTTTAATGCCAAAATCGGTAAAAAGACAGGAGAAACCGTAGTAGAGAATCATAGAATAGGCGCTAAGAATGAGAGGGGACAAATGCTAATTAATTTTGCGGAGGCTCGATCACTCAGTATTATGAATACATTCCTCGAAAAAAAGACAATAACAGAAGTGAACATGGAAGTCGCCATCAAAAAATAAACTCACTTCATAATTCCAAATAGGCGCGCGATATATTAAAAAATGTGGAATTATTAACAAAGTAAATGTTGGCAGTGACCATAGAATGGTCAGAGGCCAAATTAAATTACACCTCAGAAGGGAAAGGAGTAAACTCATACGCAAGTTTAGCTAATTTGAAAACCAGAGTTACAGAATTTAACCTTAACATCCAAAGCAGATACTCAATTCTCAGCGAGGAAGATCTCAATATTGACTAAATCAACAAACAGTTCAATGACATAATAAAGGAAGCTGCACTTGAATTAGGCGGTAAGAACGTCACGCATAGCTGCAGCAAGTTCTCGGCATAAACTAAACAGCTTATGCAAAAACATAGGTCATGAAAGTATCGTCAAACAGGGACAAAATAGAATTAGCCGAGCTAACAAAGACTATAAATAAAAAGAAGAGAGATATGCGGAAATTCAATACTCAAATAATAAATGAAACCGTGATCTCAGGTACTAGCGCGAAAACAGTTAAAAGGAGACTCGGCATAGGGAGAAGTTAACTGTAGGCAATAAAGAAAGCAGATGAAGAAGTGGCATATAATAAAAATGAAATCATAATAGTGGAAGACTTTTACAGGGATCTATACAACTCAAGTGAAGAGGCAGAAATAGAAGCAGAGAGACGTACCTAGCAATACAACATAAGAAATAAAAAGAGTGCTTAAAGACATGAAGAGAGGGAAAACGCCAGGGGAAGACAGAATAAGTATAGACCTTATAATAGATGCAGGAGAAATTGCAACAGTGAAACTAGCCAATCTTTTAACAAATGCCTTATCAACAGAAAAACTCCGAAAGCCTGGAAAACTACAATTATTTAGATACATATAAAAGAGTATGGAGAGGATCTAAAAACTAGCGACCAATAAGCCTCAATTCAGTTACCTACAAACTGATCACAAAAGCCATCACAACTCGCGTTTCTGACAGTCTGGATTCTAACCAGCCTAGAGAACAGGCAGGCTTCTGCAGTGGATTCTCAGCAACAGACCACGTCCGTACGCTTACCCCCAAATAAGAGTAAAAATAAACGAATATAGGAAACCCCCGTATATGGCATTCATCGATTAGAAAAGGCAATTGACTGTACAAATACCGCAATACTAGAAGCTATTCGAGGACAGGGAGTAGATGAGGTATATTGTACAATATTGGAAGATAAATACGAAGATGGGACAGCAGCCATCAAGCTCCACACGGAAACCGATAAAATACCAATTAAAAAAGGTGTTAGACAGGGCGATATCATCTCAACAGTTTACCGTTTGTCTTGAGGAAATGTTCAAGTAGCTACAATGGAATGGAAAGGGTATCAAAATAGGAGACGAATCCCTAAACAATCTAAGATTTGCAGATGATATTGTTCTCGTACAGACAAACACATCTAGCGAAGAGGAAATTAAGCGCTTTCGGCGGACACAGTGGCATACTAAGAGACTCCTTGCCATTATGTTTTAAAAGAAAAGTCTTTAACCATTGCGTCCTCCCAGTTATGACCTATGGATCAGAATCATGGGCGACAACCAAATTACTGGAGAGGAAACTAATAAGTGCCCAGAGAGGGATGTACAGAGATCGGATGAGGGCGACGTGGATCAAGGAGCAGACAGAAGAGGAAGATATACTTGAGAGCATCAAAAAGAAAAAAACGGCAATGGGCAGGTCATATATATCGGAGACAGGACAACAGATGGACAAAGAGAGTAACAGACTGGGTTATAGATAACATAAAGAGGCCAAGAGCCAGACTAGTGACAAGTTAGAAAAGATTGGGAGAAGCTTACGTCCTGAATCGGAGTGACTCAGGCTGATGATGATGAAGGTGTGTGTGTGTGTATATATATATATATATATATATATATATATATATATATATATATATATATATATATATATATATATATATATATATGTGTGTGTGTGTGTGTGTGTGTGTGTGTGTGTGTGTGTGTGTGTGTGTGTGTGCATACATATATATGTGTGTGTGTGTGTATATGTATGTGTGTGTGTGTGTGTGTGCATACATATATGTGTGTGTGTGTGTGTTTCTATATATGTATATGTGTGTGTGTGTGTGTGTTTAAAGATGTACGACCGCTATCAATAATCAATTTCATAATTTGAGTTTGAGAGACATAACCCAGCTTTTCTTTCA
This sequence comes from Penaeus monodon, assembly GCF_015228065.2. Lineage (NCBI taxonomy): Eukaryota > Metazoa > Arthropoda > Malacostraca > Decapoda > Penaeidae > Penaeus > Penaeus monodon. The sequence goes on from NC_051391.1 coordinate 49,821,293, forward strand.
AATACCTTTTGGATCTTGTAAGTCATCGCCACTTACACTTTTTATTCAGGATTACCACAAGAAGATGAATGAAGATGAAAATGCATACAAAAATCTGTGTTTGTGTACTTATGTAAAAGTAATGATTGCATTATGTTGCCATATTCATAGCAAATAGATTTATTTCTGTCCTGAGGCGTAGTGTACGCTCTTGATGAAATAATATATAATGCGCAAGTGTTATGAATTTGCATTTGGCTGCTTGAAGAATACATTATGATCAGACAGTTTCTTTTCAAGCGTCATAAGCATGAATAATTTAGCCTGAATTATATATACTTAGGAACTAAATAACTAACCACACCATTTCTGAGATGGGTATAATAAAACTGATTAAAATGAAACGTAAACACACGTAATTACGGAAAATGAAAAATACATTTGCTCAGACACATTGATATGCGGTGTAAACAGAGCATATATGGATGGTATATTTACTTATGCTTGTTGACATCAGTGATAATGTAACTGTAACATTAGATAAGGATACAACTCTGATAGATGAAATAAATGAAATATCATTTAAAAATGATATTCAGCACCTATCACCATACCGGATACTGGCATCAAAGGATTAATTGCCAGTGCATTTAGCCATTTTCTTTCGTCTTCACCAAGAGAAGCTTCATAGGAACATGCGTGGAATATGAAGCATGAACAGTATACCAGAACAGTATTCGCAGAATAGTCAAACACGCTGCAAAATTCAATTGATTTGTGAGATCAATGAGCTATCTTCGCCTTTCTCATAACCAAACTGTGTGTGTGTGTGCGTGTGCGTGTGCGTGTGCGTGTGCGTGTGCGTGTGCGTGTGCGTGTGCGTGTGCGTGTGTGTGTGTGGTGCTGATAGTCTCGTAAGTGTCTTATAAGAGATAACTGATACGAAAAATGGCTTGCGTAGTTGATCTACAACACTCCAGTAGTACCTTTAGCGTAGGGTATCTAGCTCATTTATCCCAGGGGGCCACATTTCACCTTAGTATACAGTACGCAGGCCAGAATATCATGAGTCGACGTGACGAAACGGTCCTATGGTTGACGTAAAAATATTCATTTCATCCATTACAAAAACACAATAATAACAACAAAAATGTAAGAATGTAAGTGATCATCTTAATAGACGATGGATTGGCTTAATCATTCTTTTAAAACGGCCGACCATAAGACTGAAATAGCGAATGTGCCGCGGGTCGCACATAGGAGTGTGTCGGCGAGCCGTGTTTGACACCCCTGCATTAGCGATTACTACTCTGGTCTTCGTCCCACAACTTTTGCCTGAGAGCCTTACGAAATCAACAAAGAGCGAGAATGTCGGACCGTTTGTAAGATGATTAGGAAAGGGAAGGAAAGATGGACTAGATCCTCTCAATAAAATTCAGACTAAATAGCCAGGGCTGAACTTGAAAAGGAAGGAATAAACTTATACAAATTCAGATATCTAACATGAGGAAGTAACATCAGCAATGCAAACGGCAAAAATGATAAATAAAACAAACGAAGGGTGGAACAAGAAAACACACGACTATGACGAAGGCCTTTTCGTTATATTGCCATGCCCTGCAAAAAGCAATATAGAGGAAAGGTCTTCGACACGCTCGTGTGTTCTCTTGTCCTTCCCTTCGTTGTTTTATTCACAGTTTGTTCTGCATGAATCTTTAACATGTGTTCAGGAAAGAAAAACTTGAGAAAACAGACGACCGATTTACTGCTGCTATTGCCAAGCTTCCGAGAGAAGTGGGTTCAGCGCTGATTATAAATCTAACTCCTCTAGGCCAATTGCAGGCCAATTGTAATCGAAGATGTCCTCAGCCGGATCATCGGAATAATGAACCTTGGAGATAACAAAAGAGGAGATCCGAGAGGCACCCGAGAACCATCAGGTAAGTGCTGGTCGCACTTTGTCCTTTATAATGCTAAAATCAAATTACCCAACCTTGCCTCATTGATTTCCGATGTATACAGTCTGCCAACGGGCCTGTTCACTGTTAATGTCGTTTACTTTACTAGATCGATATCATGTCAGCCATGAGAACAAGCCAGGGTCGAGTCGTCTCCTGGGGAATGCTAGTTTTACAAGAGAAAATAGGCTCCATAGATTTCAAAGGTGAAATTAGGTGCATGAGTAAATAAAATTAAGTGCCTCTTCAGACATGGCAGTGACATAACCTCCTTGTGAGGATATCATAAGTGTAATATAACAATGATGATGACATAGTAACTAAACTCTAATAATTATGGTATTAATAATGACAAAAAGAAAGATAATATTTTATTTTATTATTTTTTTAAGAATACGAACACGACCAACACAATATGGATGTTTGCATAAGTGTGTTTTGAATACATCATGTTGTAGCGTACTTTTTTTTACCAAATGGTATGTAGACTACATACCATCACAACAACAGAAATTGAGCGTTATTCATGTGTGTATACGTTTTTCAGTAAGATCTCTTACCTTGCAAGATGTTGTAATACATAGTAAAGAGAGTGCTTTCAAACTTCAAATTGCAGTTAAAAAACGGCATTAATCTCTCGCAATGAACAAGGGGGACCTGCAGAAGGCTTAGCAGAAACAGATGATCAGTGGGGAACGAGAATTTACTTTTAATCAGTTTCACTCTTGATTAAGATACATCTTCTTAGATCATCTGCAACCGAGATAATCTCCGCTGGATGTGATTAATGTGGCAATTTGAGGATGTGAGTTATGGTTGTACATGCAGGTGGACCACATTTCTTATTTAATGTCCTCCCAGGATGCTTAACGAGAGAATTGTAGTTATCATTGCTTTGGACCCTAATCGAGGCATACACGAACGCAAATGCATATATAAATGAATATGTATATATACATATGCATGTATGTATGTATGTATGTATGTATGTATGTATGTATGTATGTATGTATGTATGTATGCGTGTGTGTGTGTGTATGTGTGTGTGTGTGTGTGTGTGTGTGTGTGTGTGTGTGTGTGTGCGCATGTGTGTGTGTGTAGATATATAGAGAAATAGATAGATAGGCAGATAGATATATAGATACGATATATAAATACAATTTTCAGTGTAGTAGACGTAATTCATATACTCCCTATGTGTGTACGCATGTATTTCTTAATAGGCTATGCATATGCATGTCTATATATGTATCTATTATTAGCATATGTGCATATGCATGTAAGTATATACGTACTTACAGGAATGTGCAAATATGTATCCACATATCATGTATACAATATTAGGTTTATATGAATGCATTTATTAATTACACATGTACGTATGCAACATATCCTATTGATCCGGGCACACAGGCGAACGAAAAAATGTTAAGGAAAAAGGTGTGCTCGGACCGGACACAGTTGCAGATCAGCGTGAAGTTTCGCTCGCTGCAATTTCATAAGTGCAACATGCCGCGGTCGATGCAATATGATAGATTGCTGACATCTCAAAAGACCTGCATGCATGTACCTTCTGCTTCTTTGTTATCTTATCTTTATCTTCTCGCATGTCCCTCTCTTTATCAAGTTTATACAGTGTCGTGTGTTCGTTTTTGGTCTCCCCCCCCACCCTTGTATGGATTTTTTGCAGTGTGTGTATTTAATGTTCATAAGTATAGTGTGAAGACTGTGCAGTGTGTGTGTGTGTGTGTGTGTGTGTGTGTGTGTGTGTGTGTGTGTGTGTGTGGGTGGGTGTGGGTGTGTGTGGGTGTAGATGTGTTGGTGTGTACGTAGTTATAGGCACATTTACATGTATACATTCATAATTATACAGACACCAATACATATACGCATATACTCAAACAAAACAATGCCAACAAAGATGATAACCATAATAATAATAATGCAAAAACGGATAAAGATGAGACCTAACGTAAAACATAATGAAACCTACGGAAGCCTTACACAGACACGGACAAAAGGAAACCCAATACAAGGCCCTGAAGATTGTCCCTTTTCTGCCTCCCGTTTTCTTTACTTATACGAGGATAATTAGAAGCGGGAGAGGAAAAGAACGCGGAAATAGGAAAAGGGGAAGAAAGAAATGAAAAGAAAGAGAATGAGAGAAACTGAGAGA
>NC_051391.1:49842905-49845405 GCF_015228065.2 Penaeus monodon
GCACACACACACACACGCACACACACAAACACACACACATACACACAAACACACACACACACACAAACACGCACACACACACACACGCACACACACAAACACACACACATACACACAAACACACACACACACACACACGCGCGCGCGCGCGCGCGCGCGCTACACACACACACACACATATATATATATATATATATATATATAATATATATATATATATCACACGCACACACACACACAGACATTTAAATATATATATATATATATATATATATATATATATATATATATATATATATATATATATATATATATATATATATATATATATATATATATATATATAGTATATATATGAATATATACATATATATGTATATGTATATATATATATATATATCCCTCTCTCTTTTCTCGTCTCCCTCCCACCTTTCCTCTCCCCTTCTCTCCCTCTCAAGTTCCACCTTCCTTTCCTCTACTCTTCTACTTCTTTCCATCTTTCCTTCTCTCTTACTTCCCTACTTCCTCTCTCCCTCCCCCTCTCCTCTCCTCCCCTCTCCCTCTCCTTCTCCCTCTGACTCTCTCCCTCTTTCCCTATGTCTCTCGTTCGCTTTTTCTTTCTCTTCTGCCCACCCACCGACCTCCAGCCAATATGTCTTTTCTCTCTTTCCCCCTCTTTCCCTCCTTTCCTGTCTCTTCCATCCCCCCTCCCTTCCCTCCTCTTTTCCTCCCGTCCTCCATCCCTCCTACCCTCCCTCCCTTCCTTCCTCTCTCCTTCCCTCCCCCTACCCCATCATTCTCTCCCTACCGATCTCCCTCTAGCCTTTCATCCCTTCATCCCTTTCTCCCCCCCCCCTCGCTTCCTATCTCCCTTTCTCCCTCGCTCATTCCCTTCCTCTCTCCGTTCTTACCTCTCTCCCTGCCTCCCTATCTATGTCCCTACCTACCTACCACTCCTCTTCCCTCTCCCCTTCCCTCCCTCCCATACTACCTCCTTTCTCCCCTTCCGTCTCACTCTCCCTCCCTCCCTCCCTCTCTCCCTTCATTACACCCTCCCTCCCTTCCTCCCACCCCCCCTCCCTTCCTCCCACCCTCCTTCCCTCCCACCCTTTCTCCTTCCCTCCCTCCTTTTCACCCTATCCCCTTCCTTCTCCCTCCCTCCCACCCTGTCTCCCTTCCTCCCTCCCACCCATTCCCCTTCCCTCTCCCTCTTCTCCCCTCCCTTCCTCCCTCCCACCCTTTCCCCTTCCCTCTCCCTCCTTCCCTCCCACCCTTTCCCCTCCCCTCCCTCCCTCCTTTTCCCCTTCCCTCCCTCCCTCCTTTTCCCCTTCCCTCCCACCCTTTCCCCTTCCCTCCCTCCCTCTCTTCCCCCATTGCTACCTGCCTCGAGTGTCCAGCAGCTCTCACTCGTGCCAAGTCCCAGAAAACAAACTGTGAAGGGAATCCAGGTGGGGGACGTGTACTCCAAGTGGGGGTTGTAGCCAGGTGTACAGTTGGCTGTTTTGTAAAGTTGTGGAGTTTTCTTTGTGTTCCTTTTTTTTATTTTATTTTATTTTATTTATTTATTTTTTTTTTTGTGGGGGGGGGAGTGTTCTTGCTATTTTTCTATTTTCTGTATCTTGACTTCGCTTACCGGGTATCTTTTCTCTCTCTTTTCTCTTTCTAATTTTATTTATTTCTGCATGTCTGTCTCTGTTTTTCTCTGTCTTTCTCTCTCCTCAATCTTCTCTCTCTCTCTCTCTCTCTCTCTCTCTCTCTCTCTCTCTCTCTCTCTCTATATATATATATATATATATATATATATATATATATATATATATATATATATATATATATATATATATCTTTCTCCCTCTCTCTCTCTCCTCAATCTCTCTCCCCGTCTCTCTCTCTGTCTCACTCTCTCTCCTCTCTCTTTTCTTCTGCTTCTTCTTCTTCTTCTTCTTCTTTTTCCGTATATCCCCTCAATACAAAAAGCGAAAATAAAAAAAAGGATCAAAGTCAATTGCCTCTTTCCCAGCCCACTGCCCCTCCCCCACCTACCACCCCGCCCCTCCTCCCACCATTCCCTCCACTCCTCCTCTCCCCTCCCTCCCTCCTCCTCCTCCTCTCCGCTTCCTCCTCCTCCTCCTCCCCCTCCTCCTCCTCCTCCCCTCCTCCTCCTCCTCCTCCTCCTCCTCCTCCTCCTCTTCCTCCTCCTCTTCCTCCTCCTTCTCCTCCACTTCCTCCTCCTCCTCCTCTCCTCCTTCTCCTCTTCCATCACCTCCTCCTCTTCCTCTCCTCCTCCTCCTCCTCCTCCTCCACTTCCTCCTCCTCCTCCTCCTCCTCCCCTACCCTCTTCATCCTCCTCCCCTCCTCCTCCTCCTCCTCCTTTTCCTCCTCCCCCACCTCCCCCCTTCACCCTCCTCCCCTCTTCCCCACTTTCCAACCAATGCTTTATGACACGACATGGCTTTTTGTACCATTTCCGCCCATGGCATTTTTCATCGCCGCTTGAGTG
>NC_051391.1:49901158-49908658 GCF_015228065.2 Penaeus monodon
CAAAACAAACACCCCCACCCAAAAACACACACATAAAACACCACACACAACACACACACACACACACAACACACCACACCACACCACACACACACACAAAAAAAAAAAAAAAAAAAAAAAATCACCGTCTCATTGTCCCTCCGACAGACACCCCTACCCATACCCCCCAGCAGGAAAAAAAAAAAAATCAAAAACAAAAAAAAAATAATAATATAAACGGTAACGACTACGATAACTACCTCGCACAGTCGTCCCAAGTTCTCTGTATCTCAAGCAAGGAAGGGCCAAGCGGGACGAGGGTTTCCCGTGAACTCCCTCTGGATGCAATTACAAGAAGGAAGAAAACGCAGACATCAAACGCCTCTGTTTGATATCCATTATGTGTCGACTCGCTCGTTCGGAGAGGAGAGAGAGAGAGAGGGAGAGGGGGAGGGGGAGAGAGAGAGAGAGAGAGAGAGAGAGAAGGGGAGAGAGGGAGAGGGGGAGAGAGAAGAGAGAGAAGAAGAGGAGAAGGAGGAGCGGGGGAGGAGAGAGAGAGGAGGAGAGAGAGAGAGGAAAGAGAGAGAGAGAGGGAGAGGGGAGGGAGAGAGAGAGAGGGAGAATGAGAGAGAGAGAGAGGGAAAGAGAGGGAAAGGGGGGGAGAAGGAGGAGGGAGGAGGAGAGAGAGAGAGAAGAGAGAGAGAGAGAGAGAGAAAAGAGAAAGAGGAGGGGGGGGGAGAGAGAAGGGAGAGAGAGAGAGGAGAAAGGGAAAAAGGGAAAAAGAAGGAAGGGGGAGGAGGAGGGGAGGGGGGAGGGAGGGAGGAGGGGGGGGGGAAGGAAGGGGGGAATAGGGAAATTTGGGGGAACGGAAAAAAGGGGGGGGAAGAAAGAAAAGAGAAAAAGGGGAAAAAAAGGGAGGGAGGGGGCGAGGGAAAAAGGAGGGAGGAGAGAGGGGGAAGGGGAGGAGGAGGAAGGGGGGAGAGGGAGGAGGGGGGAGGGGGGAAGGAGGAGGGAGGGGGGGAGGAGAGAGAGGGAGGAAGGAGAGAAAGAGAAGAGAAGGGGGGGGGGAGGGAGGGAAGAGAAGAGGAGGATAGAGAGAGGGAGGAAGAGAGAAGAGAGGAAAAGAGAGGAGGGGGAGAGAAAAAAAAGAGAGAGAGAGAGGAGAGGAGAGAGGGAAGAGAGAGAGGAGAGAGAGAGAGAAAGAAAGAGAGAGAGAGAGAGAGAGAGAGAGAGGAAGAGAGGAAGAGAGAGAGGGGGAGGGGGGTGGAGAGAGAGAGAGAGAGAGAGAGAGAGAATCACGATCAATATATGCTTATGTTTATAAATTCCTTTTTAGAATCTATTTGAAATCAATAGCTGTAGCTTTTGATTTCACTATGTCTGCATTTTAGGAGCTAAAACAGTCCCTCATGTGAAAAATTTTACACAAGAAACATTGACAACAAAATTTTAAGGCCTTTTTGTTGCTATCAGTGATATAGGGTCGTGTTTTTCATTATTTTAACTAGTAATCCTTGCTGTCTATAACTTTAATTTGACTTTTTTTTCAAGCAATCACCAAAATTCATTTAATCCAATATCATGCAGTTGGGACCAAGTATGCAATGATGAAATTCCTCTGGGTAATTTACATATTGTTGGTGTTTATAACATATTTATTGTTAATAGACAATTTGATATTTCTCTATTACCTTCATCATTATTATATATTACAGTATAATTCGACGATTCATTTGTCATAGCTATAATTACTAACCACAGCCATTAATAATTAGTTTCCATTAGTTTCTTGTTATTAGCCACAATTATTAATAATTGTTGAACGAGTGTGTGTGTGTGTGTGTGTGTGTGTGTGTGTGTGTGTGTGTGTGTGTGTGTGTGTGTGTGTGTGTGTGTGTGTGTGTAGAGAGAGAGAAAGAGAGAGAATGGATGTGAAAACAGATACACAGAGTGAGAAATACAGAAACACAGCGAAAGAGAAAAAGAGACAGAGAAAAAGAAAAAGGTAGAACTCATTGCTTATTTAAGTTTCTTGTTACATACTTTTTATGGAGTAATTTTACATATTTATATTTAGACACCATATATTTTTCTTCGCAAAGTCTTAGCACAAACAGGAATACATGACCATGATTATGATAAATGTATACATGGTTTTCAGGTGAAATTATTGTTTTGTTGTTGGGTGATGAGTTTAATCCTGGTCCTAGCCGTCCAAAGTACTGCAACTTACTTTTTAGTAATGTTCGTGGACTTAACGGGAATTTGAATGAACTTGCAGTTATCGTAACTACATCTGCCACCATGTGTTGCGCTGAAACATTAGAGTTGCTTTTACCTAATTTCAATAAACACTTGTTGATATCTTTGAATTCTTTCCCTCGAGTCTAAGGTTTGTGCTTATATTCTGAGGTTGGTTTTAACGCTAGTCGTTTTACGAGGTATGAATGTGGTTGTTATGAATACATGGTTGTGAGAGTGTGTAGTCGTTTTAATTACTTCTACATTTTTTTGGCTTTATAGAAGTCCAAATTCCGATAAAAACATTTATGATTGTTTACTGATTTCACATATTTCCATTACAGAGAATGATAGGAAACAGTGCTTTATTTTCATAGGTGAATTTAATGCTGACTACCGAGACTGGCGGAATTTTGTGGAAATCTTATGGATATTTTATTACTTGATGTGAAATTTTATCGCGCCAATAGATTCTTCTGAGCACCGTAGTCTACCTTGTAATATCCAGCTGGACTTTCCAATACTAGATTTTACCCTAAATAGACAAGTCTCGAATTGATTGCTTTTGATAGCATTGTTTATATTGCTCCTTGTTAATGCTCTGGCCTTGTTATTGTTGGACATCATGACGCGGTTTTTACCCAGCAAAACTCTTAAATCTCGTTCACATGATAAAGCATGGTTTAATGAACGATATCACCAGGCTTATAGGGACAAGTGTTAACCACACTCGTTCTTGTTGGGATAATTATGTTGCCATCCGAAACTTAGAAACTGATGCTTTTAAGGAGACTAAATATAATGCTCATTTGAAAAAAAAAAAAAAAAAAAAAAAAAAAAAAAAAGTTCTCTCTGAAGCGTCAGGGATTCAGTGATGGCTGCAATGATATATTGTTTATGTTAGTGCATGGAATGCAGTCTGTTTTAGATAAGGGGCATGAGGCAAGGTTTGTCTCTCTGGATTTTAGTGTAGCTTTTGGCAATGTTTATTACAAGGGTTTGTTTTTTTTACTTAGAGTCTGTTGATTAGCCCATATTCCTGTATGTCTTTTGGGTTCCTCAGGGTTGTGTTCTTGGCCCTTTGCTCTTCCTTTTTATATATAAAATGTTGACATATGCTGATGATACTTCTCTCTATGACTGTGAGTCGGTCTAGAACGCAGTTGCTTCAGCATCCAAGTCTGCTGGTTAATGGAGTCTTAGTCACTCCAATTGATAATCTGAAGCTCTTCGGTGTAACACTTGATTCAAGGATTACATTAGACTCGCAAATTAGAAATATGGTCAGGGCAATCTCATCTAAATTAAGCATCATTCGCAAGTACAAGAGTATTTATGAAGATGGCATCATTAATCGTAGATGCTTCTTTTCTTTCATTCTGCTTCATTTTGAATATTGTTCTACTGTGTGGTTTTATGCTGCAGATTGCTTGAACGTTCTTATATATCCATTAAATTTCTCCTGTCTGACTTAGATTTGGGAATCGTAGGGATATTGGGGCTCTTTTAGTCTTTCACGAGATTGTAAATGATAATTCACATACTTTTCTACAAGTATATACCGGATTTTTAATTAACCTGCAAGAGTTACTATCATCATCACCATCATCACTGGGGAGCTAACGCCGGCGGGGGTGCATAGCCGTATCCACCCTTGGTTTTCATCTACGAGGGTCCCTCATGGCAAGCCGTTAGGTAGGAGCCCGGACCACCTCTAGCTATTCACGATTGATCGATCTGCCCAAGCCACGACTTCGTAGACCATCCCACAAGCCTCCTCCACCCAGGGTTGTCTCGAACAGAGACAACCTGGTGGGCAGGATTATCCTGGGAAATGAGCCAGTATAGCATGAGTTGGCGACTGCGGATTGTGCAATAACAGGTCTTACAGCAGTCTCCCGGTGCAACCGTTGATTGGATACATGGTCCCCTAACTGTTCCCCATGATCTGGTGCAAGGACCTGTTACAAAAGGCATCAAGACGAGATTCCAAAGCACAAGATAGTGTCCAGGTTTCACTGCTGTATAGTAAAACTATCAGTATCTGCACAAGTACAGACATCTTGTCGAGAGATTTCATGACCCCAGCTGCCAGGTCAATCCGTCAACTGACTTCCTGGTCTGACAGCCTGGAGTCATGAACTGTACTACTAAGCTCTCTGTGACCTCGATGTTCTCACTGCAAGCACGTACCGACTGAGCAGGATTTCCTAGCAGGCCCCCAAAGCCCTGGATCTTGCTCTTGGTTCAGGAGACCTCAAGCCCCAGGGGCTTCACTTCATCGCTAAATGCATCAAGAACCACCACCAGGGTTTCCAGAGACTCGGATGGAATAGCAACATAATCAGCAAATCAAGGTCGGTAACCTTGATATTGTCCAAGTTGTTCCACACTGACTTTGGGCAGTAGCTCTACCCAGTATCCAGTCCATGCAAGTGTTGGAAAGTGTTGGTGCAATAACAGCCTTGCCTCACTCCTGAACTAACAGGGAAGAAGCTCGATAGGCCCCTACCACACTTTGCAGCACTTTCAGTACCAGTATATAGGCTTGCTATTAATCTAGTAAACCTTGGAATTCCTCTTAGTCTCAGGGTTTCCAAGAGTGATTCGCGATGTACCGTATCAAACGCCTTCTTGAGGTCGATGTAGGCTGCAAGCAGCCCACGCCCGAACGTCGGCGCTCTACAATGACTCGAAATGCGGAATACGGCCTATTATGGACTTACCAATAGTGAATCCAGATTGATCCGGCCTCTAGTGCCACAGCAGGTGGTCTCTGATGCGTCTCAGAAGGATGTGAGCGAGAACCTTGCCCGGTATACTGAGCAGAGTAATACTTCGGTGATTGCTGCAATCCCACCGATCCCCTTTCCCCCTTTCAGAGAGGGATGACCACACCCCTCAGCAAGTCAGGGGGAATGGAACCATACTTCCAGATGGCAGACAAGACAGCATGCAAGCTCCTTGCCATAGGTTCTCCACCAGCCTTTAACAATTCAGTTCAGTTACTAAAACTTCTATAATCCTCAATTCAGAAAATTTTGATGGAATATGATAGTCTACAACTCACTTTTCTAGTTTTTTTTTTTACTGTTACTTGTAGGCTTTGAAATAGAATACCTTCAAAAAGTATAACTTCTCTGATCCTTAATAGAGTTTATAATGTTTTACTCTATATATAGCTGATTTTCTATCTTCTCTTTCTTTTTCATCTGTTTTGACCTGCACTGAAAATTTTAGTGGTATAATTCTCGAGATTTTCTGTGTGGATTTTTATACGACTCACCATAATAATAGTAATAATACATTTATAAATACATGTTAAATTGAAGTTAAAATATAAGCCTATAAACCGTTTTTTTTGTGTGAATGGTTGTAAAGATATAATAAGGCAGTGATATCAGGTCGATCTGTAAAATTAATCTCGTTTTCTCTAATCAAGACCAATGAAATGCGATTGTGGGCCTATCTAGATTTGCCTTAGAGTGGTCCACGTTTTGACTTTCTTTTTCTGGTAATTGTAATATGATGTTTCCATTAAATGGGTAATCAGTGTAAAAGGGAATATTAATATTCATTGACACTTTTCCATACAAAGATTGATATGAAATGAGTTTTATATCATTTTCTGTCTGTGTAAGTTGCATAGTCGCTTTTCACTTGAAAGACTAGTATATCGTTATTGTTGTTGTTGTTGTTTTTTGTCTTCCTCGTTGTCTTTATTATTATCATTATTATTATTATTATTATTATTATTATTATTATTATTATTATCTCTTTTTAGCGTTTCCTTATCTTCTGCTTCATCTATACTCGGCATTCTTTTTGCGTTCTATGACAGATGCCATTGAGCTTACGGTTTTGTGCGGAAATTTAATTGTATATGTTGTTATTTAGACTTTGAGAACTTAAGAAGTTTGATTATATGTTTTGCCTTTTTTTCTTAACTTATCTCTCCTTTGGAAATACATTTTAGACGAGTAATATATATGTGAACTCATCCTTTCGTCGGCAGTACATTCACGTGCATCTCTCAATTATGTCAGAGATACAGCGGGATCATCAAAGTCAGGCTGGTTTTGTTAAGCGCTAAAGTCTTCCCTGTCTCAACCAAAAGCCTTAATAATAGAATGTTACAGAATGCACGAGATACGTCTCGATACCCGCGAGGTAAGGTGCTCCGCTAGGCCCAGGCGTCGGGGGTAGAGTTGTGTCCATGGCTGCTGAGGTGTCTTATTTGGCACGAGGGATAGGCCTATGGCAGGTCTAAGGGCGGAAAAAGGGAGCGAGGCAAGCAGTCTCGAGTCTGCGGGCGTGTAAGAGGAAAGGTGTTGGATTCCAAGATTCTGTCGTCCTTCTCATTCCCTCCTCTTAAAACCTTAAACTACTCATTAGATTACCACATGATGAAATGGCACGTAATATCCACTTCGTACATAATGGCTTCTGAGCCCTACCATGTATCCTACATCCAGAAGACTATGAACCCACATCCTTCGCTCCCTTTTTCCAGGCTTGCAAACCTGTATGAATTCCAATGCTATTCTATAAAGATAATATTAAAAACACCTTCCTGCCCCCGATTACGTCCACGCCACCCAGCTGGACGAATGCATGAAATAGAGAATTCTGTATCTAGGAATTCAGTGTCCTGTGTTACGCGGCATCTAGCGGTGTGGGATTCCGTCCTTCCTGAGTCTTCCTCCCTTGCTCTCCCTCTTCCTCATGTGCCGCGTCCTTGGCGAGTTACAGAGCAAGAGAGAAAGCGAACTAGGAGAAAGGAAGTAAATTAGAATGAAAGACACAGAGAGACAGACAGAGGGAGAGAGAGGGAGAAGGGGGGAAGGAGCAGGAGAGAGAGAGGGGGGAGGGTAAGAGAGAGAGAGAGAAAGAGAGAGAGAGAGAGAGAGAGAGAGAGAGAGAGAGAGAGAGAGAGAGAGAGAGAGAGAGAGAGAGAGAGAGAGAGAGAGAGAGAGAGAGAGAGAGAGAGAGAGAAAGAGAAGAGAGAGAGAGAGAGAGAGAGAGAGGGTGCTAAAGAGAGGGAAACACTAAAACAATGATAGAGGATGACTAATAAAAGAAACAGGAAGAAAGGCAGAGACAAAGAGAGAAAGAAAGAGGGTGAGAGAGAGAGAAAAGGAGAGGACCAGAGAGAGAGAAAAAAAACAGAGACAGAGAGAAGACAGGACCGGAGAAAGAGAAGATAACACAGACATACAAAGAAACATAAAGAGAAAGAAAACACAAATGCAGAGAGACCGAATATCAGAAAACAAATAA
>NC_051391.1:49933658-49938658 GCF_015228065.2 Penaeus monodon
CTATCTCTTTCCTTCTTTATCTCTCTCTCTCTCTCTCTCTCTCTCTCTCTCTCTCTCTCTCTCTCTCTCTCTCTCTCTCTCTCTCTCTCTCTCTCTCTCTGCTCCTTCCTCTCTCATTCTCCTCTCTCTCTCTCTCTCTCTCTCTCTCTCTCTCTCTCTCTCTCTTTCTCTCTGCCTCCTTCCCTCTCTCATTCTCTCTCTCTCACTCTCTCTCTCTCTCTATCTATCTATCTATCTATCTATCTATCTATCTATCTATCTATCTATCTCCCTTTCTCTCTCTCTCTCTCTATCTTTCTCAACCCCTCTCTCTCTCTCTCTCTCTCTCTCTCTCTCTCTCTTCTCTCTCTCTCTCTCTCTCTCTCTCTCTCTCTCTCTCTCTCTCTCTCTCTCTCTCTCTCTCTCTCTCTCTCTCTCTCATTCTCAATCCTCTCTCTCTCTCTTCGATATTGGGAAAATCCTTCCAAATATGTGTCATATATCGGAATTAATCTCTTTTTCCAAAATGTTATGATTAATGTCTTTGCATTTACCATCATCAGCATCATCATAATTAGATCTAATGCTAATATGGCATCATAATTGTTATGGTTATTATCATATTATCATCAATATTATTCTTTTTACTGCTGTTAGTATCATTATCATCCTTAATGTTCTGTTCTAGTGTTAGTATTACCATTACAAATCATATCATAATTACCACTATTGTTGCTATATTTATCAGTATTATTATTATTATTGTTATTATTATTATTATTATTATTATTATTATTATTATTATTATTATTATTATTATTATTATTATTATCCTCATTATTATCGTTATTATTATTATCACCATCTTTATTATTTTTATTATTATCATTATTATTATTACTATCATTACAGTTATTATTACTATTTTCATCATCATTATCATTGTCATTGTTATCATCATTATTATTATTTTCATTATCGCCAATATCATCATTCTTTTTGTTGATCATTATCATTATTTTTAACTATCACTATTATTATTGTTGTTGTTATTGTTGTTGTTGTTGCTTTGCTAATGATGTTGTTGTATTTTATCTTTATTATCATAATCATCATCATTACTTTTATTTTTTGATCACCATCATCTTCATCACTGTTATTAATATTATCATTATTAATTATCATTAATATTATCATTATTATCACTGATATAATTCTAATCACTATCATTATCATCATTATCAAGAATATTATCATTATCATTATTGCTATCATTATCATTACCATTATTATTATTGTTATTATTATCATTATCGTTATTATTATTATTATCATTATCGTTATTATTATTATTATTATCAATGTTACTATTATTGTTGTTATTATTACTATTATTATTGTTGTTATTATTATTGTTGTTATTATCATTATTATTATTATTATTATTATTGTTATTGTTATTATTATTACTGTTATTCTTACTATTATTAGTAGTATTGCTATTCTTACTATTATCATTGTTATTATTATTATTATTTTCATAATCATTTTCATTATTATTAACATTATTATTATTATTATTATCATTATTATTATTATTATTATTATCGTTATTAATATTATTATTAGCATTATTAGTATTATTATTATTGTTAAAATTATTATTACTATTATAATGATTATGATTTTGATTATTATTGTTATTATCATTATTATTGTTGTTGTTGTTATCATCAACATCATCATTATTATTATTATTATTATTATTATTATTATTGTTGTTGTTGTTGTTGTTGTTGTTGTTGTTGTTGTTGTTGTTGTTGTTGTTGTTGATAGTGGTGTTGGTGGTGTTGCTGTTGTTATTACTCATACTGCCATTATTGTTATTATTATTATTATTATTATTATTATTATTATCATTATCATTATTATTATTATCATTATCTTTATTATCATTATCATGTATTTTTTTTGTATTATGATATCATTGTCACTATCATTATGATTATTATTATTATCATTATTATTATTATTATTATCATTATTATTATTATTATTATTTTGAGTATTATTATTATTATCATTATTATTATCATTGTTATTATTGCTATCAGCATCATTATTACTATTTTTGAGATCATTGCTATTACCATTATGTTATAATACTTATTATCACTGAAATTATCATCATTATCAATATCCCTATCATCTTTATTACTATTATTACTATTACCATTGTCATTATTACTATCGTCATTATTATTATAATCTCATTATTATCATCATCATTATCATTTTTGTTACTATTACCATTATCATCATTATTAGTAGTATTTTAAGTCATATTATTGTCATTATTACCTTTACCCTTTTTTACTATCATTTTCCTAGGTATTATTATCAGTATAATTATCATTATGATTATCCTTATTGCTATTATCAATATCATCATCATTATTATTGTTATAATCATTATTATTATTATTGTTATTATTATTATTATCATAATTATCATTATTATTATTATTATCATTATTATTATTATTATTATTATTATTATTATTATTATTATCATTATTATTATGTAAATTTGCTGCTTTTTCTTTCTCTTTTTCATCTATTCTCTTTTCTCCAGGGATGGCAACATCAATAATTATTGCAGACTTCTCAACCTTATCAATAATGACAATATCAGGCCTTCTTGCTTCGATGGTGTGATCACATTGAATATTCATGTCCCAAAGAAGCTTATGAGTGGTATTTTCCGAGACTGTTTCTGGGCTGTGTTCGTACCATTGATCAGACCTTTCAAGCATAAACTTTTCACAAAGTTTCCAATGAATTATTTTTGCGACATTATTGTGTCTCCTCTTATAATGCGTCTGAGCCAGCTTCTTGCACTAACTATATGACTCACAGTATCTCCTCTTTCTTTACATAATCTACATGCCGGGGAATCAGCTGATTTATCAATGTTATACTTTATATAGTTTGTTTTGATAGCTTGCTCTTGAGCAGCGCATATCAACGCTTCTGTAGTTATTTTCAGATCAGACTTCCTCATCCAACTCCAGGTTTTGTCTTTATCCGTTGTTACAGGCATATCACTAACAAACTGACTGTACATTTGTTTTCCCATCCAGGCCTAAATTCTATTTTCTCTCATCGATTTTTAAAAGTCATCTTTACTACAACTTTTTTCAAATTCCGAAATACCGACATATTTGACATTATTATTATTATTATTATTATTATTATTATTATTATTATCATTATTATTATTATTATTATCATAACAATAATAATCATTATTATTATTATTGTTATCATCATCATTATCATTATAATAATAATAATAATAATAATACGGACAATAATAAGGACAATAACAATAATGATAATAATAATAATATTAATAATAATAATAATAATAGTAATAATAATAATATTATTGTTATTGTTACTGTTATTGCTATTGTTGTTATAATTATAATAATAATTATTATTATTATTATCATTATTATTATTATTATTATTATTATTATCATTATTATTATTATCATCATTATTATCATCATCATAATTTTTTTATTGATATTAGTATTATTATTATTATTGAAAATGTCATTATAATTGCCATAATAGTTATCGTTAATATTATTATTATTACTATTTTCATCATTAAATTATCACCAATATTATTATTATTACTATTACTAGTATTATTGTTGTTGTTATCATTATTTTGTTTACATCATTATTATTATCATCCTTATAGTTATTATCATTATTGTTATTAATATCATTAACATGTTTATTATCATTATGTTTTTATTGTTGTTGCCATTATCATTATTATTTATTAATATTATTATTACTATTACTATTATCATTATTGTCATTGCTGATGTGTTTATTGTTGTTTTCATTATCATTATTATTATTATTATCATGATCATTATTAATATCATTATCATTACTATCATCATTATCATTATTATTATTATTGCTATCATCATTATCATTATCTTTATCATTATTATTACTATTATCATTCTCAACATAGTCGTCATTATCATCATCATTATCCTTATTATCAGTTTTGTTATTGTTATTAAAATTATCACTATTACTATCTTATTGTTTTCATTATTATCATTATTGTTATTATCGTAATTATTATTATGATCATTATTACTTATTTAAGTAATGAAAATAGTAATTATCACTATTATCATCGTCGTTTTATTATCATCATATCTATTATTATATTATCATTATTAATTGCTATTATTTTATTATCATTATCATTGTCATAATTATCATCATTATTACTAGCAGTAATAATAGTACTAATATCTATCACTGTTATTATTATTAATATCACAATTATTGTTATCATTATTTTTTCCGTTATAATTAATATCATTGTTATCATCATTGTTGTTGTTGTTGTTTTTGTTGTAAAATTATTATTGTTATTACTATTATCATCATCATTATTCTAATTACTGTTATAATATATGTTTTACTGTTATTGTTATTATCATTATTGTTATTGTTTTTATTATTATTATTATTATTATTATTATTATTATTATTATTATTATTATTATTATTATCATTATTATTGTTAATACTATTATCATCATCATCATCATTATTATTATTATTATTATTATTGTTATTATTTTTATTATTATTATTATCATTATTATTATTATTATTATTATTATTATCATTATCATTATTATCATTATTATTATTGTAGTTGTTGTTTTTGTTGTTGTTCTTGTTGTTGTTATTATGATCATCATCACCGTTATTATTGTCATCATCATCACCATTCCTAATTTATCATTATGATTATTTGTCACTGTTATTATACATGTTTCACCTCTTTTACTATGATCATAATCATTCCATAATTACCATTATCATTACTGCTACCCGTTATTATCATAGCTTTTCGTCATAGTAGATGTTATTATCTTCCTTATTCTCAAGATTTATTTTATCAA